>NC_142773.1:40650783-40893283 GCF_988280905.1 Pimephales promelas | reverse complement strand
GTATAGGTATAGAGTTTAGTATAAATATAGAGTTTAGTCTAGAGTTTAGTATAGGTATAGAGTTTAGTATATGTATAGAGTTTAGTTTAGGTATAGAGTTTAGTATAGGTATAGAGTTTAGTTTAGGTATAGAGTTTAGTATATGTATAGAGTTTAGTTTAGGTATAGAGTTTAGTATATGTATAGAGTTTAGTTTAGGTATAGAGTTTAGTATAGGTATAGAGTTTAGTTTAGGTATAGAGTTTAGTATATGTATAGAGTTTAGAATAGGTATAGAGTTTAGTCTAGAGTTTAGTATAGAGTTTAGTATAGGTATAGAGTTCAGTATATTATAAAGTTTATTATATGTATAGAGTTTAGTATAGGTATAGAGTTTAGTCTAGAGTTTAGTATAGGTATAGAGTTTAGTATATGTATAGAGTTTAGTTTAGGTATAGAGTTTAGTATAGGTATAGAGTTTAGGTATAGAGTTTAGTATATGTATAGAGTTTAGAATAGGTATAGAGTTTAGTATAGATATAGAGGTTAGTTTAGGTATAGAGTTTAGGTATAGAGTTTAGTATAGTTATAGAGTTTAGTTTAGGTATAGAGTTTAGTATATGTATAGAGTTTAGTTTAGGTATAGAGTTTAGTATAGGTATAGAGTTTAGAATAGGTATAGAGTTTAGTTTAGGTATAGAGTTTAGGTATAGAGTTTAGTATAGGTATAGAGTTTAGGTATAGAGTTTAGTATAGGTATAGAGTTTAGTATATGTATAGAGTTTAGTATAGGTATAGAGTTTAGGTATAGAGTTTAGAATAGGTATAGAGTTTAGTATAGGTATAGAGTTTAGTTTAGGTATAGAGTTTAGTATAGGTATAGAGTATAGGTATAGAGTTTAGGTATAGAGTTTAGTATAGGTATAGAGTTTAGGTATAGAGTTTAGTATAGGTATAGAGTTTAGTTTAGGTATAGAGTTTAGGTATAGAGTTTAGTATAGGTATAGAGTTTAGGTATAGAGTTTAGTATAGGTATAGACAGGGTTCGTACGGGTGCTTGAAATCCTTGAAAATGCTTGAATTTTGATGTTGTGTTTTCAAGGTTTGAAAAGTGCTTAAATTTTGGATAAAATGCTTGAAAGTGCTTGAAATTGTAACTGTTTCTTTCACAACAAATACCTATCTGACTGAATATGTTGTTTATTAAATGGCGAAATAAATCGTTTGCTGCGGCCCGAGCGCGTTTGTTACCGGCGCCCCCCGCAGCGTTGGCCTGGTTTCACACTCAACTTGATTCTATCAAATCCTGGTGCGTTTGCGTGCATCTTACGTCATCACAAACGTGCACGACGCATGATAGAAAACAGAACACGGGTCAATATATTGTGTTGTTATTATGCGCAGCTGAGTGAACAACAGGTTTACTGTGTCTGTGTATCGCATTTGGCTCTCTGCTGCTTGCAAACGCAGGAGACAGTGGACTTCTAATAATGTGTTAGCCTGAGTCCACGCGCTATATGTGTGTGCACTGTAGACTTACTCTCGCTCGTATCCAAGGTAAATCATCAACACTATCATCCTTATACATGTGTTTTTATTTTACATCATAATCATCTAAAAGTAAAACGCATGCACAGGTCACTTTACTAAGTGCGCACCCGAGTCCTGTCCGTGATTCTTTCACATTCACGCGAACCGCGGCATGGTTCGGGAGCAGCCGAACTCGGAACACCTCTCGGATTCGGTACCTGAGGCAAAATGACTAAATATGCAGCGCGAATTATAAATTTCTAACTCTAAACAATTGGCCTCTGAACCAGCTGATAAAATCTTCATTTGATTCGATCCGTGATACAACCTGACGCTCGATCAAATGAACCGATCGCATTTTACTGATGCAAAGGACGCGCGTGCACCGTGATCTTGGTGTTTCAGTGTGTACCGCCGCTACCGCGGCTGTGGTAAGTTGTAACATATTAAATAATGACGCAGTTACAAGGTGTGTATAATATAGGTGTATATAACTGCTTAGTCAACATTAACAGTAGCTGCTGTACGGTTTTCATACTGCTGCTCTCCTTCTAGTCACTTCTGAACTTGACACAACTGATTCTGAACGTCTCTTGAAAGCTCCAGGTGACGGGTTGCCAGATATCACAAAAAGAGCAGAACAAGGCCCTTAAAAAACGAAGTATAATAAGCAGACATGGCAAAAAATGTCTGATGAACACATTTAAATGAACACGTTTAAACATAATAGTATTGCTAATATTATCCTACCAAATTAAAAAGAAGTTACTAAATTATTATGAATAGAATAGTTCAAAATAAAATATTTAGATATTATAAACTGATTGATAAGGTAAAGCAATAACATGAGATTGAAAAATGATTCAGCAACACTTTATTTCAAGTTTAATTGCACCTATGAGTTGTATATTGAGTGCCTATGAGCACCTATGAGTGTTGTAATATCAGTCAGTTGGGGGAATTTCTTCTAAAAGTTAATATGTTTTTTTCACTATATTTAGCTATCAAAATAGTTTGCCAAATAAATTATTTGCCAAATAAGAGTCAAACAAGGAAAATAACTTTTCATTTCTGAAGTATTTGGGTTTATTTAGTATACAAAGCCCTTTATGATGATTTTTGGAGAATAACTACATGTATAAATAACTATAACGTGAAATATATCGTTACCGTGAAATAAAATTAGTCATACCGTGAAACAGAATTTTGGTCATACCGCCCACCCCTACTGCATGTCATTTGGATCAAATCCTCTAACAACATTTTGAAAAATAAAACCTGTGTTTTGCTTCAATATCTGATCCTTCTGCTATTACGAAACACAATTTTGCCTGTTTATTTCATACTATCTCTTTTAATGTGGAAAAACCGCAAAATAATATGTATTGGTTTGTAATTTACGGTGAATAAGGTCCTGGAAAAAACTTTAAAATGGACCTTGAAAGTGCTTGAAAAGTGCTTGAATTTGACCTTGGAAAAGGTGTACGAACCCTGTATAGAGTTTAGCATGAATAACATTATTTTTAATTCAAAAGACTGATTATATTTTTGTTGAAATATGATCTTTATATACATCTTTCAACATACATAAACATAATTGAAAAAAACTTGACAGACCTTATCAGATATGTTTTATTTCATAAAAACATAAACAGAACAGTATGCGCAAATATTGTTGTTAAACTACTTAAAATGACTCTTAAAAATGAAATAATGAAGTGGTTTTAGTTTTACATTCCCCTTGTCGACAATAAAATAGGTTGTAGTAAAATGAAATTATGTTAGCATGATTAGCATGCTGCTAACACAATTATCATGTTGCTAGCTTGCTACTAGCATGATTTAAAACGTTAGCACGTTTTAGCAAGTTGCTTACACGATTAAACACATTGCTAGCATGTTTTGACATGGTGCTAGCATGATTTAGCAGGTTAGCATTATTTAGCACATTGCTAGAATTATTTAGCATGATTAACATATTGTTAGCATTTTTAGCATGTTTCTTACATGATTTAGCACGTTTCTAGCATGAATAACATGTTGTTAGCATGTGGCCTGCATGATTAAACATGTTGACATGTGAGTTGGCATGTTGCTAGCATTATTTGAACAGTTGCTAAGCTACAATTATGAATGAATTTCACAAACAAGAAAAGAAAATCAGAATGGGAAAAAAATACTGTAACGCATCACAAAAGAATGTACAAATTTTGTGCAATCCTGAGGTGAGCTATCTTGACAACACTTCTTTTTAATTTTTGTTTGTTTTACCTGAACTATGGGCAGAGTAACACCCCTCAGATCTGATCTAGGAGAACCAGCACCGGTTCTGAGCCCAAACCCAAAGTCTTTAATGCACACAGGGTGACAGCGGTGTCCCGGCTTGAGGAAGAGCCGCCGTCTAACATCTTTGGCTGAACAGCACTTCCACGACCTTGGGGTCAGCCAGGGTTGAGAGGTCACCCAGGTCTTTTTCGTTGCGTGCGATCTGTCGCAGAACTCGCCGCATGATCTTACCTGCGGGACGGGTGAAAGCCTTGAGTTTCAGGAGCAAAGGCAAACGCAAGGAGGAATTGAGGATGATACCAGTACCTGAACGTGTTTTGGGAAGCCCTGGAGCATTCTGGATGAAATCTGGGGTTGCTATTGGTCCGATCTTCTCCCTCACTAAATGACAAATCCACACTAAAGTTAGCAGGTGTCAAATATATTCAGATGAGTTTTAGATGTCTATCTGAAGTCTGAGTGTAATAGTGTTTAATCTGATCGTCTGACCTTTTCTCTTGAGTTCCTCTGTCAGTGTGCGGTTGAACTCGTTGTGCTCTTTCAGTGTGATGAAGCAGTACAGACACTCTCCCTTCACAGCATGAGGCCGACTGACCACTGCAGCTTCAGCCACTGACGGGTGATCGGACAGAGCCGCCTCGACCTCAGCCGTGCTCAACAGGTGACCTGAGAGAAGACGTTTAGAGGTAAAAACGATATAAATACTGTTCGTTTTCTCACACAAACCGCTCGTTTCGTGTCTTAGGCCATTTCGTGTCTTGAGTCATTACATTATGTTTAATCTGGACTTCTCTGTGCATGCTCTTTGAGGTGGTGACCATAGACCTCCATTATATGACTGATAGACATGAACGGTTTGACCTAAAACTATCAAAATTGAAAATACTGTGGAAACAAAGACACCTACATCTTGGATGCACTTGAGGTAAGATAAAACATACCAAAAATTAATTTCAAGGTGAACTATCCCTTTAACTGTTATTCAGCAATGATGCATTGAAATGATCAAAAGTGACAAAGATTTCTATTTCAAATAAATGAGGTTCTTAAAGAATCCTAAAAAAATTGTATCAGTGTTTCCACAAAAATCTGAATTATTTAACATCTGAAATGTTGATCTTGAGCAGCAAATCATCATATTCGAGTGATTTCTGAAGGATCATGTGACGGTAATGATGCGTGCTAAACATTTCAGCTTTGATCACAGGAATAAATTACATTTCACTATACATTCAAGTAAAAAAATATTTAGAGTTGTATTAATATTTCATAAATTTATGGTTTGTACTGTATATTTGATCAAATAAATGCAGCCACAGTGCCATGAGAAAGTATTTGCTCTGTTCTGAATTTCTCTCTCTCTCTCTCTTGCATTTAATTGCAGTTAAAATGTTGAAATATACAGTAGTCAAGATTTAAAGTGGATCAAAACCTTTCATCAAAGTTATACATGAATCTTGTCTCAGGACAACTTTGAACTTTTTTATCTTCAAATTAGTGCCAGACCGATATATCGGCAGACCGATATATCGGCAGACCGATATTATCGGCCGATATTAGGCATTTTCTAAAATATCGGTATCGGCAGTTATAATGGCCGATAAATGAATATTTCAAAAATAAAATAAAAACGGACGAAACACGCTTGAACCATGTCATGAGTGTCGGAGTTGTATAGTTTGTCCACCAGAGGGCGCTCTACACCATTCCTGTTGGCAACACTCGTTGAGTTGGTCACGATACATACATTGCTTGAATAACAATTAAAAGAACATCCCCATCAGTTCTCTTAACTCAAATAAGCATGACTAAATTTGTGACTATCATGTCCAGTTTTAAATAAATAAATAAAATATCGGCCGATATATCGGAATATCGGATTTTAAAACCCAAAAATATTTGTATCTGTATCGGCCTTCAAAATCCTTTATCGGTCGGGCTCTACTTCAAATGTTGACTACTGTATATACCACACACACACACACACACACACACACATATATATATATATATATACCATCTAATACCCCTAAAGATAACCAACCTTATTTACTTCTAAATAACTGTCCTGTATTTATTTTACATATATTTTGTATACAGTTTGAAATAATGTCATAAAACGCCATATTATAGATTCTGGAAGTTAAGTGCCATTTCATGTTGTCATTAAGAGAAGGCAAAATAATATAAAATGGCATTTCTAAGCACCAGGTGGCGGCACTGAAACATCATCATCTCTCAAGGTCTCACCTGAGACATTCAGCATGTCGTCGATCCGGCCGGTGATCCAGTAATATCCGTCCTTGTCCCGCCGGCAGCCTGAGGACACAACCACACTTACAGCAACGCTGCCAAAGTCACCATTTCTTTATGTTTATGAAATATTGCAGAATTAATTATAATTAATTTAACTTTTTTTTTTTATTCATGTGCCTTGTAATCAAAATTAATCTTGTAATTAATCAAAATATCTTCTTCTCCCTCTTGCAGTTCATCTCTGAGGACGAGGGCGGGGCAACCTGTTCTGTCACTCACACCAGATCCACCAATAGCAAACCACAGCCATCCAATCAATTCCTCATGGACAAAATCAAGCCCCGCCCACATTTGTTCTTGCTCCAGAAGCCGTTTCACTCGGATATACGTCACAATAGGGAATAACAGACTATCGCAACTTCCGTTTCAATACGACTTTAATTGAGATGTATGTACCATATCATAATTTGTCCCTTAGATTAGACCTTAATGTCTTTGTTATTTTTTGATAAACATATAAAGTAACCTTACCATTTGAAATTACATAAGATTTTTTTAATTAGTGACTTTTATTGGTCCCACTTTATATTAAATGGCTTTAAGTCCTATGTACTTACAATGTACTTATTGTGTTCGTGTTGTATTGTAAAACACACTTTTGCTGCTATTGAGATGTGATACGGGAAGTAGCCATCAGAGGATGGGGACATGATGGGGGCCATGAAGGGATGGACATGGTCAGAAACAAGCTCAGGTAGGCCGTGGCATTTAAACGATGCCCAATTGGCACTAAGGGGCCTAAAGTGTGCCAAGAAAACCATTACACCACCACCACCAGCCTGCACAGTGGTAACAAGGCATGATGGATCCATGTTCTCATTCTGGTTACGCCAAATTCTGAATGTTTAACAGAAATCGAGACTCATCAGACCAGGCAACATTTTTCCAGTCTTCAACTGTCCAATTTTGGTGAGCTCTTGCAAATTGTGGCCTCTTTTTCCTATTTGTAGTGGAGATGAGTGGTACCCGGTGGGGTCTTCTGCTGTTGTAGCCCATCCGCCTCAAGGTTGTGTGTGTTGTGGCTTCATTGCATACCTCGGTTGTAACGAGTGGTTATTTCAGTCTAAGTTGCTCTTCTATCAGCTTGAATCAGTCGCCCATTCTCCTCTGACCTCTCGCATCAACAAGGCATTTTCTCCCACAGGACTGCCCCATACTGGATGTTTTTCCCTTTTCACACCATTCTTTGTAAACCCTAGAAATGGTTGTGTGTGAAAATCCCAGTAACTGAGCAGATTGTGAAATACTCAGACACCAACAACCATGCCACGCTCAAAATCGCTTAAATCACCTTTCTTTCCCATTCTGACATTCAGTTTGGAGTTCAGGAGATTGTCTTGACCAGGACCACACCCCTAAATGCATTGAAGCAACTGCCATGTGATTGGTTGATTAGATAATTGCATTAATGAGAAATTGAAAAGGTGTTCCTAATAATCCTTTAGGTGAGTATGTACACAATAAGTAAAATGTAAGTACTAAGTCACTTAGTATAAAGTGGGACACTTTTATTTAATAGCAAACATAAAGGATAATGTTTTTGTTCTGTAAGAAAAATCGCCTCATTCATTTTACCAATGTGAGAATGTAATTAGTGACATTTTAAGTAACATTCACGGGCACTGGTTATGAAGTGGATGTGTTTGTGTATTACCATCTCCTGTCACATAGAATCCCGGGAACTTTCTGAAGTAGGTGCTCTCGAAGCGCTCCTGATTCCCGTACACACCCCTCATGATTCCCGGCCAGGGCTTCCGGAAAACCTGAGACACAATACACTCTTAGAAGAAATGGTTCTATTTAGAACCAGAAATGGTTCCATCATATATGGAACTCATATATGGAACTTTTTGGGGGTTTTTTTGGTTCTATTGGCCAAGTATGGAACCCCAGGGTTCTATATAGAACCCAGAGGAACCCTTTTTTTAAGAGTGTATAGAACCTTTTAGGGGTTCCAAATATGTAGCGCTGATGAAACCTTTTAAGGTTCTATACAGAACCTTTTCTTCTAAGAGTGTACATCTATTTATGTAACATCTGAATAACCGTTTGATCTAAATTGTGAAAAGAAAGGGTTCAGGAGCACCATCCAATGTTGAGTTTTACATAACCTGTCTTAAAAATAAAAATTCTGTCATAGTTTAGTAACCCTCAAGTTGTTTCAAACCTGTCTGAGTTTCTTTCTTCTGCTG
Organism: Pimephales promelas; assembly: GCF_988280905.1. Classification (NCBI taxonomy): domain Eukaryota; kingdom Metazoa; phylum Chordata; class Actinopteri; order Cypriniformes; family Leuciscidae; genus Pimephales; species Pimephales promelas. Next base: position 40,884,980 of record NC_142773.1, on the reverse strand, counting down.
AACACAAAGGAATATATTTTGAAGAATGTCGGTAACCAGAACACTTGATGGACCCCATTGACTTCCATAGTAGGAAAACCAACTGTCTGGTTACCGAGATTCTTCAAAATATCTTCTTTTGTGTTCAGCCGAACATAGAAAATTCGAAACAACTCGAGGGTGAGTAAACGATACCAGAATATACATTTTAATGACTTATTCCTTTAACCAATCAGAAGCTAGGATGTAAATCTCACCAGGTATCCCTCCGCCTCCCCTTCTAATTCTTCTCCGTGTTCATTGAGAATGGCGGGCTGGACTCCAAAAAACGGCCATGTCTGCACAGAGAAGACACTGACATCAGAGTCATCCGTCCTGAAGACGGATGTGTAATAACTGAAGGGGAACGAGGAGACTCACGGCAGATCCAGGCTTCAGTGGGGTCGCAGCTGGAAGAGGGGTCAAAACATGGCCGCCCTGCACAAACAACAAACTGAGTGAGTTTGTCAGTTATTGAAGACATTTTATACAAGCAATAAGCCATTTGATGTTGATTTTACCACAGTTAATTGTTTTTTTAAGTAACTTTGGTTCAGAAATCTTGGTCAGTAGCCTACACCTGGCCACTTCATGTGTTTTCTGAGATCGGATTTATCAAAACGGATTCCATTTACACCTTTTAAATTAGTTTTATTCATGAACTGTGACCGCACATCCATAGTTCATACAGTTAAACATGTTTTCACATGGATGAATAGGCTAATCATATGCAGATGAGGATATGCATAGTAAAACTAGACGTTGTAAGCTCCATATATCTTGAAATATGGTTATTTCAAGGTGGAGACGCATGTGCACATAATCTTCCACTGACTGGGATTTATAAAGGGAATTCTGCGCAGGTTTAATAAGTCTGAATATTTTTTTTGCGTACGACATTTTGGCTTTCGGCCGCACGTACACTTTCAGTAAAGATCCTACGCACGGTTTTATAAATGAGACCCCTGGTCTTTTCACAATCGGATAGCTAAGGCTTATCCGATCACTGAAATTGATGAAGTGGCCGGGTGTAAACAGCCCCCATGTGTCCTGGCTGGTTTTGATTGTTGTAAATGTTTTACCGTCTCCGTTTGCCAGAAGGTGTCGATAACCGGACAGCGTTGCTGACCCACGACATCATAATACCAAAGCCAAGCCTCCGGGTTTATGGGTTCACCAACCGTACCCAGCACACGCAGACTGGACAGGTCATACCTGAGAGAGACAGCCAATGTATGGAAAAACTATATCTGCACAATACAAATATAATTGGAAAAACAATTAAATAAATAATATTTTATTATTGACCTATTTTATAATTATAATAATAATAATATTAGGTGACACTTTACAGTAAGGTCTTAACATTAGTTAATGAACATGAACTAACAGTGAACAATATATTTTACATTGTTGATGTTAGTTCATAAAAACACAGTTGCTTGTGTTAGTTCAAAAGCATTAACTGATGTTAACAAATACACTTGATTTTAATAAATTAATATTAAAGACGAATAAATGCTGCAGAAGTCTTGTTTATATTTAGTTAATGTTAACCAATGTAGTTAGCTAATGTTAGTAAATGAAAACTTATTGTAAAGTGTTAGCTAATAACTATTATTATAAAGTAAATTATATATATATATATATATATGAGGGAAAATATGAGGAAAATGTTTAATATTTGTAAAATATTTTAAATATGAAGGAAGAACAAAACATTTGAGTAAGGTGTTTATCCGACAAAACCAATTGGCTAAAAAGCCGAACTACAGCTACAGGTTTTATTGTATTATTTTACAAAAAAATATATAAAGTAATAATAATAATAATTATATTATTACTATTACTATAATTATATATATATATATATATATAATTATTATTACTTTATATATTTATATATATATAATTATTATTACTATAATTATATATATATATATATATATATAATTATTATTATTACTTTAGCCAATTGGTTTTGTTGGATAAACACCTTACTCAAATGTTTTGTTCTTCCTTCATATTTAAAATATTTAAAAAATATTAAACATTTTCCTCATATTTTGATGGATTAAAAACTTGTTGGGTCATTAAAAACTTTTGGCCACTACTATAAATGCATATACCACAGCAAAGCAAAGAAATTTATATATATATATATATATATATATATATATATGTGTGTGTGTGTGTGTGTGTGTGTGTGTGTACATATATATATATATATATATATATATATATATATGTGAAGTATATGGAAGTGTATATATATATATATATATATATATATATATACACTCACATACTTTTAATGTATATTTAATGTTAGAAATAGTATAAAGACATAATCAAATATTTGTTTCAAATAACATGCACTTATGAATCATCATCATCATATACCATAAGACCAGCTACAGTTGTTATAAAAAATACTTATTTCATGTCAAATAGTTTTAAACAAAATTACTTGCCACATAACTTAGATTATGTCAAATAAACCAAACAAAACGACCAGAGATTTCAATGTGACTCAATGAAGGATTTGTCTTTCTGAGGCCTCCAGCGCCACCTGGAGGACAGTTATGAGCTTGCAGCAGCTGCTGGCCAGTGTGTGTGTGTGTGTGTGTGTGTGTGCTCACCGCTGCAGTGGTTCTGTCCCGTATTTCATCAGTAGTCTGATGGCAGTGGGCGCAGTGTAGAACTTGGAGACTCCGTACTTCTCAATGATCTCCCACAGTCGGCCCACATGAGGGTAAACCGGAACACCTTCAAACTACACACACACACACACTTTCGGTCAAACTGTTTGTGCTAAATTATTACAATTTACAATTTAATATTTTTAAATAACAGCAATTGCTATGCCAAAGAAAATGACCAGTTTATGCAAGTAAATGTTCTGCTTTATGTTTCAGCGGCGTCTGAACTTACGAGCACACTGGTCGCGCCATTGGCTAACGGGCCGTACGTGATGTAGGAGTGGCCTGTTATCCAGCCAATGTCTGCAGTGCACCAGTAAACGTCATCATGGTGATAATCGAACACATACTTGAAGGTCAGTGACGTGTAGAGCATGTAGCCAGTGACGGTGTGGACGACCCCCTGTACAGCAACCAAACCAATCAATACACACTGTTGTGATGGAATACAAACACACTACTTAGTGCACACTGTGTAGTGTATATACTGTATGATGCCTCCCAGATTTTAAAAAGTTTGTGAAGCAGTACATGCTGCTGAATATATTCACAGTATTGTGCTAATCAGTGAAATAGCATTAACATACTGGATTTTGCAGTTTGCTAATAAAATCCTGACTTTTAGCAGTCTGAACAAATAAGAAGTCAAGAAGGAGATTGTGATCGATATGGTTGGGTGCATTGCATTATGGGATACATTTTCCACCCAATGAGAACTGTCCACAGTATACAGTAGTGTGCTATTATTATGCTATTCTGTACTGTACAACATAGATGATCGTAATGCAAATTGCATTTATTAATTTGCATTTATTACGAATTTCGTTTTCAAAAGTTTGGGCTCAGTAAGAAACAGTAATATTGTGAAATATTACATCAATTGTCTAAGATGTCTTCAGTGTCGCATGATCCTTCAGAAATCACTCTAATATGATGATTTGATGCTAAAGAAACATTTCTGATCATTATTATCAATGTTGAAAACAGTTGTGCTGCTTCATATTTTTGTGGAAACTCTAGTGCATATTGTTCAGGATTTGATGAATAGAAAGTTCAAAAGAAGAGCATTTAATTCAAATAGAAATCTTTTGTAACATTATAAACGTCTATATCTAAAATCTTAGTGACCCCGAACTTTTGAGCTGTAGTGAATGTATGGACCGTATATTAATATTTCCATAGGTGAGGGGGAATGACTCGCCTTGGGTTTTCCGGTCGAGCCGCTGGTGTAAAGTATGAAGAGAGGATCTTCTGAGTCCATCCACTCTGGGTCACACTCGTCCGCCACTCCGTCCATCAGATCATCCCACCAAATGTCACATGACTCATCCCACGGGCTCTGAAGTACATACAAACACAAAAGAAATTAATGAAAGGAAGTTTTCCATGTGATGAAAGGGAAAAATGATGCAGGATAACGATTAATCGCATCCAAAATAAAAGTTTGTGTTTACATAATATATGTGTGTGTAGTGTGTATAATTAATTTGTATATATAAACACACACACATGAATGTATTTATTTAAGAAATATTTGCATGTATTTACTTTATATATATATTTATACATAATTAATATATATAAATATAAATTTTTGATATATTAATTACACATTTTTATTAAATATATACATGCATGTGTGGGTATTTATATATACAAATTAATTATGCACACCACACACACATATATTATGTAAACACAAACTTTTATTTTGGATGTGATTAATCGTGATTAATCATTGCCCATCCCTAATATACTGTAAATATGCATCCTGCATCATATATATATATTCAGATGCAAAAGTGCCATTTGAAATTTTCTTCTAGAATGATCATTTTGATCAAGCTTGTATATTTAAGTTCAGTAATTTCACTTAAATTGCAATGAAGATTAGGCTACCTATTAATTGTCATTTAAGTGAAATTACTGAACTTAAATATACAAGCTTGATAAAAATTAGAGGCTTTTGCATCTGAACTCTTCATACATATACTGTAAATATGCATTATATATATATATATATATATATATATATATATCAGTGGTTTGCGGTGGGATTTTAAAATTAGGAGGCAAAGTGCTCACTTTTTTTATAATATATCAAATATAAATTTATGTCCCTGATACAATTAACATTACATAAAAAAGAGAGTCCGAATACAATTCTGTTTAGTATTTTTACACTAATTGTATATGTATTAAAACCAAGTATAAATTTGATCAAGTTAGTGTCACATTTTTTTCAGTTTTTTCAAAAAACTAAAGGCAGTAACAATTTAAACAATATATATAATTTGTGAAATAATGTTCAGGTTTTCTTTTTAATAGTCAATTTATTTTCAGCAGTCTGTAAACACGAAGACGTACCTTTAACTTCCCCAAGCTTGCTCACTAAAACTTGCTCACTAAAATGTTAAAATTGAGCTGTTTAGTCAATTTTAATTAATATTTCCATTAACTCCATTGCATGAACCAATCATAACCGGTCATATCCAATCATAGTGCGATAGAAGTATCGCCTCTTCTCACGTAACTTTCCTCCATTCATTCTTTAACAGGGGGTCTGTTAAAACTCAATGGGCTCAGAGGAGGCAAGAGAGGCGACGAGACGTCCTGCTGTAACTTTACCTGCGGGTGTCACTGTTGGACAGTGTTACTTTAGATTAGAAATTGTAAAATTTGCATTGTTTTATTTTTGTGTAATTATTTTCTCATCCAGTTTCCCCTGAGGCCCCTGACACACTGTATTTTTCTTCTATGAAATGAAAAAAAAAAGTCAAGCTTATGCTTTTTCATTTCCTGCAGCTCAACCTTTTGACTAACCTGTAGTTTGTTGGAAGCATCACTGTTTGTTATGAAGGCATGATGTCTGACCACCACACACTTCTGAACACACCAGGCCATGCTGAAAGAGAGAGAGATCGTTAGAAGATAAAGGTAAAACATTTTTTTTTGTGATGATGCTAGGCTGCTGTGAATGGTTGCCATGGCATTACGCGATCACATTGCATGGACATTCTTATCATTGCTTTATGTCATTTATTGTTCCAAATCAATGACATCATCTAGTCACGTGTTACACAATTCTGCTTGTCTCATCTCGCATGCTTCCAAACTGTGCTGTTGCCCGGCAACCCCTGACAGTTTCTGATTGGGCGATTGCCTCGTGCTCTAATGGACGGGTGAGATGGTCATGTAAACGGGACGTACCTCTCCTTACAGCGCTGGAGAGCTTCAGATGCAATCTTCTTCAGATTGATCAGCTTGTCACCTCTGTAAACACCATCTGTAGGACACACAGAGAGAGCAAACACGTCAGATTGGAAGATGATGCTTTGTGGATATAAAAATTGGTAAGCTATAATGCACCGAAACATCACATAAAAACTATCTTTGTTTGGTCACTTTTTTTCCTTTCTAATTGACCTGAATAAGTATGAAATGTGAATCAGACTTTGCTTCGATGACTACACAGGATTTCCGGTTATCGGTTATCTGTAAACGCTCATTTGCTGAACAAACCCAATAAACACACAGTCAGCCCAAACACACGTCCTTTAAGACAGATCTGGACAGCCGTGTGTGTGTCACATTTACCTGCTGTTACCAGGATGTTGCACTGAGCGTCCATGATCCTCTCACACAGAGACTCGGACGAGAAACCGGCAAACTGAGTGAGGAAGACAGGAGAGAGTTAGACTCGTCTGCATCTGCTTTCAACTTCGTTTCTCAAGATAAAAAGTCAAGTCATCTGTAATTATATAGCGCTTTATACAATCCAGCTTGTTTTAAAGATGCTTTAACACACACGTTTCAACACAAATTTGGGTCAAATATGGACAAACCCAGCCGTTGGGTTACATTTTTAGTTGTATGTATATCCAATAAATTTTGATTACAAAAAGTATGTTTTGAATTTTTAAAAATCACAGCTTCATCGGAATGTTATGAAACTTGGTGACTTTTTTGGCATTATGTATGTGAACACACACAAAAATTGAGGTCATGATCTGAGCATGCTAAGTGGTCTTAAAAAAATAGTCACACTTGTGGTCTTTGGTCAAAAATGACCCCCATAGGAAATGAGTGGGAATTGACAAAAACACAAAAATTCACAAATTTTTATTTATTTATTTTTAAATTTTTTAATAAAAAAATCGTTTTTGAGATTGTTTCAACTTTATATTCAAATCCACTAAAAAAAGAAAAAATGTGTTTATAAACATTTTCACTATACTGAAACCAGATGGTGCTAATTTTCTTCAAAAAATATTTTTTTTCTGAAGGCCTAGACTCTATATTAAACTAAAATACTGCATTTAAAAAATAATATATAGAAAAAATATATATATATTTTTCCATGGCAAAAATAGACCATAAATATTGCATAAATATTAATAAATTCAATCAAATTGTCTCAAAATACTAAATTACAAAGAATAAATATTATAGATCAAAAATAAATTGCATTGGTTTTACTGGGATGGAGGAAATTTAATTTTTAGGTGTCCGGTCACTTTTGACCGGGAAAGATAACAAGTGTGACTCCGAAACGAAGAGCACCTTAAATATATCAGTGGTATAATATATCAAATGTAAATTTATGTCCCTGAAACACTTAACACCTGGTTAAATAAACATTACATAAAAAAAGAGAGTCCGAATACAATTCTATTTTGTATTTTTACACTATTTGTACATTTATTAAAACCAAGTATAAATTTGATCAAGTTAGTGTCGCATTCGTTTTTTTTTTTTTGTTTTTTTTCAAAAATAATAACTAAAGGCAGTAACATTTTATACAATATAAATAATTTGTGAAATAATGTTCAGGTTTTATTTTTTAATAGTCAACTTTTTTTTTCGATTGGGTTTTTCCACATTTGACCCAAATTTGGGTTGAAACGCCCCAACAAAATTATGATAATTTAAAATAAAATCGAATATGAGACTAATTCAAATTCTGCTGTAAAGCAGCTCTAAAAAGGCAATAGTGTCATTATTCAGCTCTAGTCAGTTCAATTTTGCCCAATTTGTCCGTTATGAAATGTGGATAATCATTTTTATAAATTTGAGGTTCCAAAACAAATAGACAAGCTGGAATGGGGTCATCATCCAAGCATTAAAAAAATAGGCTTTGATATCTGATAAAAAGTAATCGTGTGTTATTTTTAACTCCAGCTGTAACCTTTACTTGGCTAAAGAGGCTTGGCCGGCACAAATATTCCTGGCAGGGTGAATGAGGCGCTCATTTCATGCATATTAATAATACCGTGCTAAATACTGACCCGAGTTTAAACTCTCCTCAAGACCATAATCGACAGAACCCAGAATATTCCTCCATGAAATAGTCACCATGAAATCAAAATGGCCGATTCTTGTTTTTCTATGAAATATTGCAGTATTTATTATAAATTATCGTTATTGTTTTAAATTCATGTGTATTGTAATCCTTAATCAAAATATCTTCCCCTCCCTCTTGCAGTTCATCTCTGAGAACGAGGGCGGGGCAACCTGTCACTCACACCAGATCCACCAATAGCAAACCACAACCATCCAATCAATTCCTCATGGACAAAATCAAGCCCCGCCCACTTTGTTCTTGCTCCAGAAGCCGTTTCACTCGGATATACGTCACAATAAGGAATCGCAATGTAAAACTACTACAGATGTGTAAACCTGCTCACCACTATCGAGTGAACGGCCCCGATTCGAGCGCAGGCCAGCATCGTGTACACCAGCTCTGGAATCATGGGTAAGTAGATGGCGACTCTGTCCCCCTTCTTCACACCTGGACCACAGGAAAAAAACATTAAAGGAGTAGTTCACTTTTAAAAAAAATATTTGTTGATAATTTACTCACCCCCATGTCATCCAAGATGTCCATGTCTTTCTTTCTTCAGTCGAAAAGAAATGAAGATTTTTGATGAAAACATTCCAGGATTTTCTCCATATAATGGACTTCAATGGGGTCCAAACGGTTCAAGGTCCAAATGAGAGTTTCAGTGCAGCTTTAAACGACACCAGACGATGAATAAGGGTCTTATCAAGCGAAACGATCGCTCATTTAATTAATAAATACAAATTTTAAGTTTTATAAGCACAAATGCTCGCCTCGTTCTGTGATGCGCGTTTGTGACTCTCCGTTTGGACCCCATTGAAGTCCATTATATGGAGAAAAATCCTGGAATGTTTTCATCAAAAACCTTCATTTCTTTTCGACTGAAGAAAGAAAGACATGGACATCTTGGATGACATGAGGGTGAGTAAATTATCAGCAAAAGTTTTTTTGTGAACTACTCCTATAATGCAAATACTCACAATGAATGCACTAATATTGCAAGAAAAGATGAGTTAAAATCAAAGCCAGGGGAAAGCGATGCTCTTACCCAACAGCTTTAATGCATTGGCACATCGGCACACGTTTCTCAACAGCTGGTTGTAGGTGACGGTCAGGTGATGATCAGGGGAGTTTCCCTCCCTGCAGGAAACCATCAATATTAATGAAACCATGAGCTAATAACAGATTCATGATGCAAACAGTGCGGCCTAGTGAGTTTTTCCATCTGCGTTTCAAATGATTTTACAATTTCAATCTGATAATAAAATAAAAACTGATAATAAAAACAACTATTCTGGATTCAATACGTCATGTAGAATATATTATCAGCAGAACAATTTGAGTGAAAAGTTGAATCCTGCAGTGTTTCTAGTTTATTACGACCATCAAAAATAGCCTTTGTTAATTAAAATAAAGCTGAAGTAAAATAAAACATAAATATTAGACGAATCCCTAACCCTAATATAAAAAACTGATATAAGTATAAAATTGACTACGAATATCTAAAAATAAAAGCTAATTCAAAATACTTAATACTATAAAAGGGTCTAAATAAGAGTAAAATAACACATTATGTATTATTTAATAAAATACTGTACATTATTGTCTCATTTGTCACCCTTTTTCTTCAACAAAAGCATTATTTGTTCCAAAAATGGAATTTAATCAAATTAAAATCATCATTTGCAGAATACTGAACAATAATTCTTAATTTTATGCCGTAATAATATGTTCTCAATGCATGATTTAAATCCTAAAACTTTTTTTTTTATTTTAAAACTTTTTGTTTATTCCCAGACTCAAATTAGACTTTGATTGTCAGTGTGGTCTCAGACTTTTGGACCCGACTGTACGCGTCTCCTTTTTACAGGAACAGGCCTGTACTTTGGCTCTGATGCCTGCATTAGATGTGGACATTCGTCATTTGTGCATTCGGTGGCCAGAACAGTCAATTCAACAACAGATTGCAATATAGAAACATGCCTGACGCGACGCTAACCTTACGTATAAACAGCAGTGAAAGTGATGCTTGTTTGAGTTCATGTCTCTCCATTATTATTAAAGAAATCTCTCAGCCTTGGATGACTGTGCAACTGCACCTGGCTGTCCAAAAAAAGAAAGTCCTTGACTCTACACTGAAAAGATTACGTTTTTAAACCAAGCATGAATGGATGGCACTGTAAAGAAGGGATGCTGACCTCTGAGGTTGCACATTAGATCATGTTTTGTATTATATATAACAAAGGGGCCCACGTGTATGACACGTGTCAAAGTATATAGAGTCCGAGAGCCTTTCTGTGGAGTGAAACCCCGTGTCCCTGAGTCCGCCATTAGCACTTGATGTTTTATGTCTAACTGAAGTGTCGCCACAGCATAGTCCACATACTTTGGCATTTGTTAGGAGTCTCTCTGCCAAAACCACCTCATGTAATGTGCCACAGAGAGAGAGAGAGAGAGAGAGACACTCTCTAGATTATAGCCCAACTCCAGCCATAGGGCTCATAACACACTTCTGCTTACACATGCAAACCCGTTCACCCGTGATTATTAAGACTTACAAATATATATATATACATACACTCAAACACATACATATATATATATATATATACACACACACACATATGTAAATATTCTATTCTATAGGTGAAATTATTTATGTGAAAATATTGTGTGTGTGTGCGTGTATATATTAATACACACTGTGTATATATACAGTATATATATTTGTGTGTGTGTTTGTGTGTAAATATTATAATATATAACATATGTACAATTATGTATGAGTGCTGTCAAATCGTGACTAATCGCATCGTAACATAAAATAACTAAATATTTAGCTTGAAAAAAATATGTGTATGTGTGTGTTATGTTCAAATATTACATAATAAAAAATATTTAAAATCATGTATGAGTGCTGTCAAATCGTGATTAAAATCGCATCTAACATCAAATAAAAAATTAATTATATTTTGCATATATATTTATATATATTTACATATGTAAATATTCTATAGGTGAAATTATTTATGTGAAAATATTGTGTGTGTGTATATATATATACTATATATGTGTGTGTGTGTGTGTGTGTGTGTGTAAAAGTTTGTATGAGCGCTGTCAAATCGTGATTAATCGCATCTTAACATAAAATAACTAAATATTTAGCTTGAGAGAAATATTTGTGTATGTGTGTGTTACGTTGAAATATTACATAATAAAATATACTGTATGTAAAATCATGTATAGGTGCTGTCAAATTGTGATTAGTTAATCTAACATCAAATAAAAAAATTATTATAATTGAATGTATACGTATATTGTGTGTATATATGTGTGTGTGTTTAAAGATTATATTATATTATATATTATATATATGAGTGCTGTCAAATTGATTAATATAATGTAGAAAAAATATGAATTACAAAATAAAAACAAACATTTTAATGCAAATTTGGGGAGGGGCATGTGCTTAATTTCCATATAAACAATGATATCAATGTTAATGTTCCTAAAAATATGTGGAATTTTAATTTATGCACAATATAATTTCTTCTTTGAGCTGCTGGACATGTCTTTGTGAGATCTGTATATATATATAACAGTCATCTGACACCCCTTATTCAACAAGACTATTAATACTTCACAGCAAAGACAACAATGACTGCCACTGAAGCAGTATCACCTAACCACAACGAGTTTATTATACACTAGAAACAGTTCCTGAGAGAAGTCATCTTCTCATGATGCAATTCTTACAGGACCTTTCCTATCACTGTCTATGCAATCTAATCAAAGAGTTCTGTGATATGCAGATGACTCAATAACACTCACTGTGTCTGTCCGTACCTAATACTTATAAAACATTACAAGTCTAGATTGTACCTTGCACAAATGCATTAACTCTAAACACTGTTGATCTATTTGAAATTATTTTAAGTTAGTCTCTCTACAGTTTATTGTGATACGTTTGTTTTTGTCGGCCTGAAATGCATCAGCTATTAAAGCTTGGATTATATAACTAGGGTTGCAATGCGGCAGACAATGTCCAGTACATTTCCGGGAACTTTCCATGGAAATTTTGGAAACGTTTCAAGTTGGAGAAAATTTGGGGTAATTTAAAAATGTAAACATTTTGTTTGGTCATGGATGCAAACTAATACAAATTTAAAAATGATATTTCTGATATATGTATAAATATATAAAGGTATAAAATAAAAGTTCCCTGTTCTATATACACTGTAAAAAATATTGTTGGTTTAACTCAAAAAATTAAGTAACCTGGTTGCCTTAAAATTTTAAGTTGATTGAACTGGAAAAAGTGAGTTAAAACAATGAAGGAGATTAATTAAATCATCAGAAACTCAAAATAATAAGTTATAACAAATAACAAATCTTGAAAAAAAATTGTTTTACAGTGTACTGGTGAAACTCAAAAAAGTAGAATATCGTCCAAAAGTTCATTTATTTCAGTAATTCAACTTAAAAGGTGAAACTAATATATAGACTATATTTCAAGCTTTTATTTGTTATAATTTTGATGATTACAGCTAGGGTTGGGTATCGAGAATCGAGTATCGATTGGAACCGAGACTAACTTTTCGGTTTTTTTCCGGAATCGTTCAAAAGTTAAAATTTCGATTCCTAGTTTCGATATTCACAGTCCGCCGAGCGGAAGAAGAAACCGCTGGACAACACCAACGAAGAAGCGTCTACCGGAAGTGTTGGCATAACCGCGCGAGTCGAACATGAGTAGCTTACGTCGGCGGTCCAAAGTGTGGCTTCACTTTTCTAAAAATTAACGAAATCTCGGCAAAATGCAAAATTTGTGACAAGAATTTGTGACGGAAGGAGTATTTCCTTCAGAAAGACCGTTGGTTAGCAAGGTTAGCTAAACTTTTTTGACCCTGCCTCTTAAAAGAATCGAAATCGAGAATCGTTAGGAACCGGAATCGAAACAAGGAATCGGAATCGGAATCAGAATCGTTCAAATTCAAACGATACCCAACCCTAATTACAGCTGATGAAAACCCCAGTCAAAATTAATATTGTGAAAAGGTTTTCATATCTGTAAGCCATAATCATGAAAATTATATCAAAATGAATGCTTGAAATATCTAATATGCATGTATTGAGTCTATATAATATATTAGTTTTACTTTTGCACAATATTCGAATTAATCTTCACCGGTATTTGCAAACTTCAAGTTTATTCCCATATATAATTCCCATGGAAAGTTTGCGAAACTTTAAAAATTCCTTGAATTTTGCAGCCACAAGTTATAAATGTACATAGTTATGCACCATATCATGTTAGATTACCAATAGTAAGCCACTTTCTCTCCAAGGTTCCTCTCATGAACGTTCCGGTCAAGGACGTTGTAGCAAATGTTGGTTTTTGCTCCCTCCATGAACTTGATGTAAACGTCCCCTTTGGTGACATCAAAGTTATACCGCAACATCTGCCCTGACGGAGGCTTCTTCCAGTAAAACTCTTGAGCAACATCCCCCCAGAACCCTGTAATGCATATTAAACAAACAGATTTACTGCATTCAGTTCCTCTCTCAGGCGTCATCAATGCACACATGACCTACCGTCAGGCTCTTCCATAGACTTCTTATATAAAGCAAGATATGCATCAAAGTCTGGCACATGTGCATCTGTGAACTGGCCATGATCTGATGGATGGTATATCTTCTCCTCTGGCTCCTGGGGTCCTGGAGCCACCATGTTGCTGGAGTCTGAAACAGGAGACATTTGACAATCACTATGGTCAGTCTGTACATGAAGAAGTTTATTGTGACTGTGCATGTGGTACTCACCCTCTAATCACGCTCAGTCTACTCAGCTCCGCCTCCGCCAATCAGAGCGCTCCATTCAGCACTCCTACTTTCTGATTGGTTGTGCGGCTGCTCGGCTGCTGATACCATTGCAGAGGGAGGCGCAGCATGAGTGGGCTGCATGTTTCACACATACACACACACACACACACTTTTACAGCTGTCTAAATGAGGACACACCTTCATATAGAGCTGTGTCCAGTTTCTAAAAAGACACTATGTTAAGAACTACTTGACCAACTAACAATTAGACAAGGTTATTATCAGTCTTAGGCCTATAGTTTTCCAATTCAAAATCTACTGATCTACACTCTAAATGATGCTGGGTTAAAAATGTAATTTCAAGTTTTAACCCAACTTTCAATTGTACATTTTTTCTAATTGCATTTTTAACCCAATATTTGGGTTTGTCCATATTTGACCCAAATTTGCATTAAAACAACCCAGCATTTTTTCAGAGTCTATACTTTTTATTTAACTGACTTGATTTAATGAGTAACTTTTAAGACTCTACACAATAAAAAAAACGTTGGGTTATCTGTTTAACCAAACTGTTGGGTTATTTTCATAAATTATTGGGTAATTTTTTAAATCGTTGGGAAATTTCTAGAAATAGACCGACTGTAGCCTATTTAAATATTTAACTCAACTGTTGGGTTGTATAACCCAACTAGAGTTTAACCTAATGCATTGGGTTAAAATAACCCACAGTTGGGAAGGTGCTATACCACCCCATAGTTGGGTTATTTGTTGGGTTATTTTTAACCCAACAATTTTAACTGAGTACAGAGTTTATGCAACTGGTGGTTATGATGACAACAAACTAACCCTAAATAAATAAATAAATACCTTTAACATTTTTATAATAAAAAATTATGAATACACTTTAAAAATTCTGGGTTGTTTTAACCCAAATTTGGGTCAAATATGGACAAACCCAAATGTTGGGTTAGAAATGTAGGCTTGAGAAATGTAGAGTTTTTCCATATTTCAACCAAAGATGGGTTAAAACAACCCAGCATTTTTGTATATAGCCTATAAATATTGATTAAATTATATGAAATCAATGATAATAATAATAACAACCCAAGGCACTAATTTTAAAGGAAGACGTTTTTACATTTTTATAATAAAATATGTTATTTACTTGTGGATATGTTTTAAATTGTAATAATAATAATAATAATAATAAATAATATAATATAATAAAACATAAATGTAATGTAATAATACAATAGGGCCGTCTCTCAAAACCAAGAATGTAAAGAACGGACTTGTGTTCTTGGGAAGAAAGCTCTTGCTAGTTGTTCTTGGAAGAACAAACTCACGAGGTGACGAGCACACAGAACGCTGCTGACAGTTTGAGACGATGTGTTCTTGCTGGTATTGCGCAATAGTACCTGCAGTGCCCAAACATAACGAGAATTATTATACAGCCAGGCTTTATCGCCCAAGCCTAATGTAATGTATTCATAACAATAAAGCAGCACCTGTCTCATTTTTATTCGGCTTCTGTTGTTTGTTTGTGTACATCACTAGCCAACGGCGGGAAAAAACGTTGGTAATATTCGGTAATATTCAGGTAACTTTTGACCTGCCTCTCTCTGCTTCCCGCTCCTTCCGCGAATGCCGAAATGAATTATGGGATATTTCTGCCGTCAAGTTCACACAAGTTACCATCCGATGCATCCTCGGTAAAATGGGAGTGTCAAGAACGAACACATCTGGGATTTTTAACCGTTCTTGCCTAAATGCAAACTTGTGTATTGGGACAGTATTTTACAAGTCCACAAGAAAACAAGTACAGACTTGATTCCCAACAAGCTTATCCGCTCTTGTTTCAATTATATATTATATCCGACACTTCTATATAAAAAATGTGTTTTGCAATCTTATGATAAACGAGCTGTTAAAAAATTAAAAATTAAAAAACATATTATGTTTGGAATGCTATTGAACGAGAAAAGAAACGAATTTCTTGTTAATGTAATGTTGATACTGGGAATTTTTTTTTATTCATAAATCCAAATGTATGAAAACGAAAAAGACTTGATTTGTAAATTTTTTCCAGCTTTGGAATGTATGAAAAGTAAAAAGGCCCAGAAATTGATTGGAATTATAAGAGACCTTGAGCTTTTAAAAGAGGAATAAAGTGACCCCTTTGCAGTCCCTCCAGGATTTCACGATTTTTTTGTGTGATTTTTGCGATCAAATTGACTGATTTTGTGGTGGTAATTTCCAAAAATTTGTGAAAAAATTTGCGATTTATATTTAACATTTACCATACTAGTATTCACAGTCCTTCCAGAAAAACGCGGAGTTTTTTTGTGATTGTTGCGGGCAAAAATTGATTGATTACGTGGCCCGTTTTCTTTAAAAATGCAATAGAATATGCGGGATATTTATGCAATTTTATGCGATGAAATTGCAGGAATTTGCAAAAATTGAGGGAACTTGCAAAAATTGCGGTTTGATGAAAAAGAGAAAAAAAGTGATTCCCCCAACACCCTGTTCTCACTAGGCTAATGTAAGAGTCATTTCTTATTACTTCCTTTGATAAACAAGCATACTACATCATAGAAAGCGCTGGGAATATTTAATTTCTCATCTTGTTTTATTTCAGACTGTAACGAGTGTAAATAAGGTGTGGCCCCTTTAAGAGCTGCGCGCTCCCTGTTGAACTCTCTGCAGTGTTATAAGTGCGCCTCAAACACCCCATGTGTGCGGGTAATTTCTGTTTGATGCTACTTCTTATATCTTATGTTGTTTATTAAGTAACGTTGTGACGGTAGAACGTGTGACAGACAGTTATACGAGTTCGATTTGTGAGATGTCGATCGCCTCCGTGAGTCTGTCTGAGCTATCCCGTCGCGTAATTGCGTCACTTCATAACGTTCCCATGGAAACAGGGGGAAATGGCTGCTCTTGTGTGAAGCAAACGCAACATTTTTCAACTACATGTGACTTTTTTGCAACGAAAATGCGAGGATTATGAAATCATGCAAACCCCGCATATTTTGCACGGAAATCGGCAATTTATGCGGCGAAAGTGCGGCGTATTTGAAAAAAAAATGCGGCCCCGCATAAATATGCGGACTTTGGCTGATTTTGCATTGAATTCAGCGATCGCATAATCGCGTTTTTCTGGAGGGACTGCCTTTGTAATTTATTATTAGGCTACTATTATTTTTTTTATGTTTTTTTTTCTTCATTGCAATTATTTTTATTTATTTATTTTTACCTTAAGTGATATGTGCCTTGCTTAATACTCATTTACCTGTATTTGTCAATGCCACTGTAGATGTATATTCTATTTTTGTTTTGTTCTCATTGTTCAATAAAAAAAATAATAATAATAAAAAAACAGACAAGAAGGCATATTGAAAAACGGCCTAGGTCATATCTACATTTCTATGTAACATTTCCAGGTCCCCCTTGCAAAAAATATTCTTAATCTCAATGGGACTCTCCTAAAGGTTTAATAATTAAAAAAAATGTAATAAAATAAAACAGTCTTTGTGTCCGAACAGGATGTTCAAGACTCATCCACCCTCTGTCGTAACTCTGGATTCTCCTGCCAACTCATGATGGAACTGGAATTAATGCCTGCGGTTTATTTCCCGGAAAGGGAACCATAGTTTCTTTGACCAAGTGATACTGTTTACTGAACCTACAAAACAAGGGAATGTCTTCTAATCTAGACCAAAAACTAGAACATATGCACAAAATAATTAATTATTTGAATCTACCAGTCTAGTGGTTCAATGAATATGATATTATATTGTTATTTGCATATAGTTTTAGAAAGGACACAATTGGTAGCCTATTTATAATAATATCCCCATTTGTTAAAAAGAACAATAAACAAAACATTTTGGCTCTCATTTTAGTTACAGCATTATAAACCCGTATAGCACGTAAGATCAAGTTCAACAAGTGTGCAGGCTCATTGTCAGTTATTTTTATCGTGGCAAGCTGTGCATCTGTATTTTTTGTTTGTTTGCCGCTCAGTGTTCCATTATACAGCCTTATGATGTCCCTTGTGTAACCAGACCCGCTCAATCGAACTCGCATCACTTGATGTCCGCCATTGCTTGTGTTTAGTGCGGTTTAGTGTGGCCGACCGAGCGCATTAAAAATATGTTTTTATCTTCAACGCTGCGCTCTGCCGTGTCTTATGCGGTAGGTTTACTTTACACATGTTGTAGTCGTATTATAAATGAGGTGGTTAGAAGAATTGCACACGAATTTTGCTTTAAAAGCAGCGTTGACATCTGTGCAAGGACATAAAGCTAACATGCTAACAGCTAATAATGAGGCCTGATTGTGATTATATGTCATTAAAATAAGAATGAAACCTTTTGTGATTACTAGTCACTCGTTAAAAACAGCTGAGGATTTTATATGTATATATATATATGAAGAGTTCAGATGCAAAAGCCTCTAAATGCCATTTGAAATTTTCTTCTAAAATGACCATTTTTATCAAGCTTGTGTATTTAAGTTCAGTAATTTCACTTAAATGACAATTAATAGGTAATCTTCATTGCCATTTAAGTGAAATTACTTAAATATACAAGCTTGATGAAAATGATCATTTTAGAAGAAAATTTCAAATGGCATTTAGAGGCTTTTGCATCTGAACTCTTCATATATATATATATATATATATATATATATATATATATATGTGTGTATATGTATTACCATTGCAATAAGTAATGCTGAAAGACCCAGTCAACACTGAATAGATACACTGAACAGAAAGCATTAAAGAGCATAAGTACTGTATACTTCTACTTGGATCATGTTTGGTCAGTACACACAGTATGCACAAAGTTATGAATTGCACAGACAGTGTTTTAACTGCACACATTAAGCAGTCTGCCAAGAACATGAGTTTTTTTTTAATTATGCATCTACTCTGACTTTATACTCAATCGTTTTTAAAATATTTTCTACTGAACAAAACTTGTTTATAAGTAAAGGCCATGTCCCATGTGTCATGATTGCATTTCTCCTGCAGGCGAGGCAAGTGCGCAGTCTTCACCAGACATCGGCTCGCGCTGGAGCAGGAGGAATCTTTGTGGTGAGACTTTACTTTTGTTGTCTTAATTGCTGTATTTGTAATGATCTGCACATGAGACACTTAGGCCTGGTTTCACAGACAAGGCTTAAACCTAGTCCCACACTAATACCTGCTAACAGTCTGTGCGATTTCTGCAAACCTGGTTTAACCCTTGTGCATCAATTAAAAAAAGTTACACATAGGTAAAAAGAGGACAAAAATGTCCATGTCAAAAAACTGTCATAAAAATGTGACGCTTCGGAGCACAGACTTAAGTTTGGTATCATTTTAAAGAATAACCTTTGCAGATTATTGCTGAAGTAAAAAAATAATAATAAGCAAATCCAAAAAAAAGTTATATAGGTATAAGTTTATGAAAATTATTTATAAAAAAATATTTTATATAAAATATATATTTTTTAAATCAGGTTGAGCTCAAAACTGCAATAAAATCAAAGCCATAAATCTAAATAGGTTTTGTTCCAAATTTGAGGATGATATCTCAAAAAATGAGCTTTCGGTAACAGTTTGTTTGGGCGTAGTAACATATTTTCCCCATTGGGTGCCAGCAAAACCCCACTGGAGCTCACAGTGATTGGATTTGAATTTGCCGTTTTTCTCTCTCAGTATTACAAACACACACATGCGCACACACACACACACATATGTTTTTATAATACACATACTAACCACACTCTGACATCCATACCAACACACCCACACAAATATTGTTGCATAATGTATCCAGTTGGCTCTATAATATGCCGAAGCAGAAAACAGGAATAAAGCGATATTTGTTTTATAGGCCAAACTTTAAAAAAAATGGCACCATCTGATAAAAAATAGTCAAAAATACAATTTTGAAGCCTTGCCATCAGAATGAAAGCCTCTTAACAAAGATTGCATAATTTTATAGTTAACTGAACTGGGGATTAAAAATGGAAGTTTTAATGGGTTTCAATGGGGACATTTTTGTCCAAAAGGTGCTGAGAGGGAGTATTTTTTGTACCTAATGCAAAAAATATTTTTTTAAGAAAATGACTGTGAAATAGTAAAATTCCAATAAAAAGTTCCCGTTAGCTTTAACACAGGCAAAGTGATCAAAAAAAACAAAACTGAAAAGGACAAAAATGTCCATAAGGATGCACAAGGGTTAAGATCATTACAAATCACACTGTACGATCTAATAGACTTGGGTAGGACATGTATGTGCATTTTACGATGATGACACTTATTGAATCATAGGCTACGATGCAAGATGGTATAGAAAATATAAAAATCATAATCTAGATTATTTGTGGTCAATATTGAAATCACAATTATTGGTGGCCGATAACATCAAAGTCTTATTTCATGATATGGGTAATTTTACATATAAGTGAAATTAAACTGACACTAGGTTAACAGTCAGCAATACAATAAGAGCATGGAAACAAAACAGTGGTATTCAGATAAGTAAAAGGCTACCAAAAAAAAAAAATAACAATCAAATGTAAAATAACTGCATAGTCTTACGGTAACATCAAATATAGATTAATCCTCATTAAAGCGAAGGTATTCAGTCAATATCAGTGAGTGGTTCATGTATTGTTTGATTATCATTAATGACAAATAATGCTGTCGCTTTAAGAGCTAAAGCACGGATCCAACATACTGTTACACACACGTCTTCCTCAACTGTGTACATTTACTTAAGACATAATGCACTTTGTGTTTATACTTTGCATTAAAAGTGTCTTTTCCTGGGGAAAATTGTCCCCAGGAATTTGGAAAAGACAAAAACCGAATATCGAATCATAAATGTATCACAGAATTTTTTGAAGTATCGTATCGATGGATGAGAGAATCGATATTGTATTGTATCGTGATTTACACCCCTAACTGTTATCTATTATAGAGCTGGTTTGTTGTTGAACTGAGTTTGCTTCATAGCTAATAAAATTGGCAACATTCACGAAAGATATTGAACCGAATTGAATCAACATTAAGGCGAGTAATGCCACTCTTATCATTTTTGTTGTTGTTGGGGTGTTTACCTGTTTTCATTGTTTCAGCACCGAGACACACCGGACAATAATCCAGAGACTCCATTCGAATTCTCTCCAGAAAACATGAAGGTGAGGAAACTCGTTTGTGTTTTTAAATAGCTAACATGTGATCATATTTTATGCATGGCATGTATAACTCAGTCCTTCCAGAAAAACTGTTTTTTTGTGATTGTTGTGGGCACAAATCCTTAATTATGCGGCCCGTTTTCTTTAAAAATGTGATGGAATATGCGGGATATTTGTGCAATTTTATGCAAAAACTGTGGTTTGATGAAAAAGAGAAAAACCCCAACACTGTTCTCAATGTAAACCTTAATGAAAGAGTCATTTCTTATTATTTCCTATGATAAGCAAGCACAGAAAGTGCTGGAATATTTCAGTTCTCATCTTGTTTTATTTCCGACCTTAATAAAAACATCAAAATAACATTGATGAGTCAAACAAGTTCTGTAGCTTTACAAAAGGAATATGCTACAACTTCTGTAAAAATTAATTAATCAAATATTAAAAATAAAGTGTGCTCCTGTTTTACAGCTTTTCAATGATGTTCACGTCACACAATTACGTCACTTCATAACATTACCATGGCAACAGGGGGAAATGGCTGCTCTAGTGTGAAGCAAACTTTTTAGCAACGAAAATGCGAAGATTATGAAATCATGCAAGCCCTGCATATTTTGCCTGGAAATCGGCAATTTATGCGGCGAAAGTGCATCGTATTTTGAAAATCCTGGACTTTGGCTGATCATGCAATTGCATAATCACGTTTTTTTCTGTCAAACTGCACATTTTGCTCTTGTACACGCACAGCCAAGATCAAATATATCTTGAGAATAGAATAGAAAAGAATAGAATACATCTTTATTGTCCACCAGGGTGGAAATTTTTCTTTGGCTCACCAAACATACAAGCTAGATAAACACACAAACGTCACAAACATAGCGAAGGAAATAAAAGGGGAAAAAAATAGCTGTGTGTTTGTTGTTTATGGTATGTTGACAGAGAGTTCAGGCCATCATTGATAACTACCCAGTGGGACACAAGGCGGCCGCCACTATTCCTGTGCTGGATTTGGCTCAGAGGCAACATGGATGGCTTCCTATTTCAGCAATGAACAAGGTGAGAGGCTGAATGCTTTGCAATATACCCAAGTTTGGTCTTGTTTTAAAGAAAACACTCTGCAGATTATTGCTGAAGTGAAAAAACTTCAAAAAATGAAAGTATGAGAAAGTTATGGAAGTTTAAATTTACAGTAAATCAAATATACTGAACTATATATTTGTATTTTATATAAAATATGTTTTTTTACTCTAAAATTAATTAATCTAAACAAGTTATGTTCCAAGTTTGAAGTTGATATCACAAAAATTGAAGTTCTCGTGTGATTTTGTTTAGGCGTAGTACCAAAAATAGCCAGTGGGTGCCGTACATTCCATTGAATTTAGTTGTATACATTGTGCCTTAACAAATTAATAAATTTCTGTCCAAATATCAATTCTGTCACAAAATTTGGGACCTTGAGACTCAGACCTTTCTGACAATATGTGTTTTGCCAAGATTAGAAAAGGTTTTGATCATAAACATGAAATATAATGATGCCCAAAAGGGGAGGAGCCTGATAAAATAAGTACCGTTTCTATGGTAACGCAGCATTAACTTATAAAACTGTTTTCACTGAATTAATTCTGAGTTTATAAGCTTTCAAATGATGCAAATAAAATATGTGATATAATAAAAAAGGCGATAAAAAATTATATTTTAGAGGATAATATAAAAATATATTCATTATTATTATCATTTTTAATATTATACTCTAATTTTTTATTAAAAATACTAGATTATATGTTTTATTATGAACTTAGCATAAAAACAGAAGTTTCAATGATTAAAAGTGCGTGCATCGACTTTTTGTGGTAAAAATGCAGATTTTTTGAGGTGCACTCTCGTCATAGATTAATCAATTACTCTTCCTACATAATTTGTAACACAAAATGGGTAGAATATCTAATTAGAAGTCTTAAATGAATGATTGTCTGATGTGATTTTCAATTTGTCCTGCAGGTGGCAGAGGTCCTAGGCATCGCTCCAATGAGGGTTTATGAAGTAGCAACTTTCTACACCATGTTCCTCCGTCAGCCAGTGGGAAAGTACCACATCCAGATCTGCACCACTACGCCCTGCATGCTCTGCGACTCCGACAGGATCCTGGAGGCCATCCAGAACAAACTGGGTGAGCAAGAGCTGGGACTCCACACAGAGACGTCACCAATAAACACACACGCCACATAAACAAGCTAAAGACATCACGCTACTAAAATAAATGGCCTCAAATGTGAATATTTGAAAATGCTGAGGCTTTTTCCAGACAACATAACATTTTGAGTTGGAATGAATTCAGATTCTGTTTCCACAGTATTTTCAATTTTGATATTTTTAGGTCAAACCGTTCTTGTCTGTCAGTCATATAATGGAGGTCTATGGTCACCACCTCAAAGAGCATGCACAGAGAAGTCCAAATTAAACATGATTTAATGACTCGTAAATGTAAGTACACATTGATGGCCTAAGACACGAAACGAGCGGTTTGTGTGAGAAAACGAACATTATTTATATCGTTTTTTACCTCTTGAAATCACAGCCACGTCCAAGTGATCTGAAGGCGCGGGCGCTTTGTGGCTGTGGTTACAAGAGGTAAAAACGATAATCGTTTTGTATCTTAGGCCATCAATGTGTACTTACATTTACGAGT
The DNA here is from genome assembly GCF_988280905.1 of Pimephales promelas. NCBI lineage: Eukaryota > Metazoa > Chordata > Actinopteri > Cypriniformes > Leuciscidae > Pimephales > Pimephales promelas. Next base: position 40,861,216 of record NC_142773.1, on the reverse strand, counting down.
CATTAAATCATGTTTAATCTGGACTTTTCTGTGCATGCTCTTTGAGGTGGTGACCATAGACCTCCATTATATGACTGACAGACAAGAACGGTTTGACCTAAAAATATCAAAATTGAAAATACTGCGGAAACAAAGACACCTACATCTTGGATGTCCTTGAGGTAAGCTAAAACATACCAAACATTAATTTCAAAGTGAACTATCCCTTTAAAAAACATGTTGTCATAAACTTATTGATCATATATGTATATATATATATTTTTTTTACAGTGCAGGAATAGTTCATCCCTAAATTAATTGTCGTCATTTTCAGGAAATAGAAAATGTTTAATTTGAATTTATGGGATGACATGAGGGCGAGTAAATAATAACTGTATTTAATCCTGATCTCTCCTGTCAGGTATCAAAGTCGGGGAGACCACAGCGGATAAATTATTCACACTAACAGAAGTCGAATGCCTCGGGGCTTGTGTGAACGCACCAATGGTCCAAATCAATGATAACTATTATGTGAGTATGATTACAAAGCTCATTTTTGTGTGCCGGTGAGCGTCTAGTTTTAATGTCACCTCTAGGGGAGGCAGTTTCTCTGCTAATGAAGTCAAGATGAACAACATTGTTCCTATGCTAGCAGCAGAGTAGCATCTTATTGATAGTCTTAATAATAACTTTTGGGTAGCATGTGGGATGCGATCACATTACACACATTTAGAATAATAATAATAATAATAATAATTATCTTCTGATTGGCTGAAATACTATAACTGTACTACTACTAATAATACTTATACTATTATAAACCAGATAATAATAATATTGAGAGTGCATTGTGCATTTTGTTATTATAATTGTCAATTGTCAAAAAAATGTAGGTGTGTCGGCTTTTCGATGCCGACCTTGGATTCAGGAAACGGTGATTAATTATTTTGCACGCACTTCACTCCAAACGCAGTCTTCAATTCAAAAGTTTTATTTCTAACACATTTCTAAATTAAGTTTATAACTTCAACAAACGAAAAATCCAAACCAAGTTAGCGAAGTGGTCAAAAAACTGTGAAAAACCACCCTTTCCAAAACCAAACATCTGTTCTTTCATGTCACTTCCCCTTCCGCCCACACACAATAACATATCTCTCTTTCTCACCCGACAGGTGCCTGATAAATAAATAAATAAGTACATAAATACAAATATAAATATACCAAATACTAATAATAATAATAATAATATTAATAAACAAATACATGAATTATATTAAATAAACTCCAATGAAATACTTATAGAAAAACGGCTACAACAGTAGGTGTACAGCAAAATAACTAAATATAATTGTACAAATGATGCTAATAATTATTTTAAAAAAAATACATAATCTAGTAATAATATTGCAATATTGATTGTGTATATTTTTTGTATTATGTAAAAAAATTAATAAAAACTATTTCTATCTTTAGAGGAATATAACCAGCCTTGTGTTCTGTTTAAATAGTTTAATTTACCAATTAGATCTCATGACATATTGGTGGTGAATACAACTTAGGTTGTCCGAGTCTCAGTTTAAGCTTGTGTTTGTTAAAGGAGTAGTTCACTTTTAAAAAATAACTTGCTGATAATTTACTCACCCCCATGTCATCCAAGATGTCCACGTCTTTCTTTCTTCAGTCGAAAAGAAATTGAGGTTTTTGATTAAAACGTTCCAGGATTTTTTCCATATAATGGACTTCAATGGGGTCCAAACGGTTCAAGGTCCAAATGAGAGTTTCAGTGCAGCTTCAAAGGCCTTCAAACGATTCCAGACGAAGAATAAGGGTTTTATCAAGGACCCTTCGAGTCATGACTCAAAAAAAGATTTGTTCATTTTAATGAACGAGTTCAAACAGGAGAGTCACGGACGCTCATCACAGAACAGAGCAAGGCAAGCATTTGTGCTTATAAAACTTAAAAAATTGTATTTATTTTTTAAATGGCTGCTCGTTTCGCTAGATAAGACCCTTATTCATCGTCTGGTGTCGTTTAAAGCCCTTTGAAGCTGCACTGAAACTCTCATTTGGACCTTGAACCGTTTGGTCCCCATTGAAGTCCATTATATGGAGAAAATCCTGGAATGTTTTCATCGAAAACCTTAATTTCTTTTCGACTGAAGAAAGAAAGACATGGATATCTTAGATGACATGGGGGTGAGTAAATTATCAGCAAACGTGAACTACTCCTTTAAGTGTAGCTTGGGATGACCCGCCAGCGTAATGATGCAATTAGCCTTGGCCTCTGACGGCTAAAGAGAAAGTTGCCAGAAAACATCTGTAGTGGCTGAATCTCACAAAACCTATCATGAACATCAAGCAATTATGTTTCATTTAAAGAAATGTGAGCCTATTTTTGGGCGCAGTACAATTTTTGCATCTCAGTTGTTAATATAAAAACACTTTGTTTTTGCATAGCACTTTTTATTGATTTTGGTGGAATATTTTCATTAAATCCACCCTTGCAGAGTTGACACTCGCTCGTTTATCTATCTCTGTTAAGACAGAGATCAGAGAATACACTGTACTGAATTAGTTCTCCATTAATGGGTGTTTGCTGTGCTTGTCGTCCTCTTTGTTTTGGCCTGTAGGAGGATCTTAAGACCTCAGACATAGAGCAGATCATCGATGAGCTGAAGGCAGGGAGAGTTCCTCCTCCTGGACCCAGGTACAGTAATCTGCTGTCTTTCTAGACCTGATTAATTGGTAAAAGGGCATGATCTTGATTCAAACTGCCATGCGATCTCATTCCTAAATCACAACAGTGCGGCAATGTCTATAGAGGGTATGTGCGTGATGTCACTGCAATGCTACATAACTATATACATATGCATGATAATGCTTTTCAGAGGGCTGACATTTCTGTATTTAAAATCCTTTTTTATTGATTTCATGTAATATTCTAATTTTCTGAGATTTTGAATTTGGGGTAAGACATAATCATCAAAATTATAACTTTTGCACAATATTCTAATTTTTTGAGTTTCACCTGTATGATCACATGTAAATCTGTTGGCGCTGACCCAGAGAGAGCCGTTGTCATGTATTGCTGATAAACAAGTACATCGTTTCATTATTTCTGTTACAATAATTCAAATTCTGCTTCGTTAAAGTGTATAGTTCTGATGTCTATGGTAGTGATCAAATTAAAAATAGAGCAAATCACCTAACTTGATGGTTCAAATAAAGATTGTATCAATTACATCGTTACACCAGTAGGTGGCGACAAGTGGCTGTTAAAAATGTATTTGTCATTGAATAATTAATTCAAGAGATGTATCATGAGTAAGTCATTAATTCAAACAGATTAATATTAAATCAATGCATTTTTTAAATAGACTGAAGCAGTTAACATGAACCTCCAGTTAATTGCATGTTATTTAGTTTAGTTGTGTGTATTCAGAACTGCGAAACAAAACAAATGTTGATCCTCAATTTATCCAGATTTGTGCAGCTCACCTTCTTCCTGCTTTTAACATTGCTTTATTTATCGTGATGAAAAATGAATTAACATCACAATTATTTTAAAGTGTTTTTTTTTGGCCATTACATTTACTAAAGTCTCTGTCATTAGATTCTTTCCTTGTATCACAAATATGAGTTTAATAGCATCTCTGATTTAAACTTCAAGTTCATGGAAATTCATGAGTGAAATGATCAAACATTTGATTTGTTTGTGTATAAATAATAATAACCCCACCTTAATAATAATTTCATAGCAAATACAAAAATATGAAGCTATGACATGTTAAAATTTTGCAATCATTAAGATTTTTAAATTTTTTGAGGAAAGCAACCAAGGCTGCATTTATTTGATAAAATAGAAAAACTGCAATAATGTGATTTTTTTTTTTTTTTTAAACCTATCTGAATATGTTTTAAAATGTAATTTATTCGTGTGATTAAAAGCTGAATTTTCAGCATCATTACTCCAGTCTTCAGGGTCACATGATCCTCCAGAAATCAACTTTTCACCGTTAGTGTATCAAACATCATGAGTTAAAAAGATTTATAAGATATCAAGCTAGCCTAATAATTTTATTTTTAAAGCATGTTTAAAAACAACACGAGTTGACCAACTCATAAATAAAATATGTGATAAAAACAAAAGTATGTAAATATAATATTTTTAACCCAATAGAACAGCGATAACACTGAATGTGAAAGCAACTCATCTTATTTGTTCAAAGATTCGGATCTTTTACAGAAATTTTGATTATCCGGTTTGGAGTCGAGACGAGGGTAGTTTGGTTGTGAAGTTTGGGACTTTCACATAGGCAAGCTTATTAAAAGGATTGCTAGTTAGTTATTAGCATGATGGTGAGCTTAGCTTGCACAGTTCTCATATTTATTTTACTTCCTAAGATAACATGAATCACCTAGATGTCTTGAACGAGTCTAATTAAATAAGCACACTATGTGACGTGTGGTTAATGAGTCAGTTGGATTCACACCCTAAGAGTGTTTTAATTGATTGTAACGATCTCTCTTCCATCAGGAGTGGGCGTTTTTCATGTGAACCTGCCGGAGGTTTAACCTCACTGACAGAGCCTCCTCCTGAACCGGGCTTTGGCGTGAGAGCCGACCTGTAACCGGACCTCCGCGGTCTGGAGCCAATGTAAACCTCAGAGATGTTGTGTATGTAAATAAAATATTATCATTAATTATATTCAATAGTCCAGTGTGGTTATTTTAAAATGACGAGTAAATTAATGTTCTGACCTGTGCAAAGGTGTTGGAGAATACAAAAGCATGCACATTACAATATTTTAACATACAAATAAGTCCACAGTATTTTCAAATTTATTTATTTACTTGGGTTAAACATTTATTCCCGAATGCTCCACAGTTTAAGACATATTCCTGAATACACAATAGCATATTCCAAACAAACAAAGACGTACGTCTGCAATTGTGTTGTAAATACTGGAGATGCTTTTGCCAGTTTTTACTCTGCATTTTTAGTAATTATGTACAGTAATTTCACCACTTTATGTCAGTGATGGCAACGCACAAGCGATTTATCGGCCGATATATCGGTTACGTGATATCATTACGACGCTTCCACCAATCTAATAATTTATTTATTTTATATCTCTAGTGTTGCTTGATATTTTACAATGGCCGATATCATGCAGAATCAAAAAATTACTTTATTTAACGTGTGTAGATAGTAATAATAATAAATATTCCATTTAGGGATGCACCGATGTAAACATTTTGGCCGAGACCGATAACCGATATATCGGCCTTTCATATTCTTTATAGCTGATAACCGATATTCTGGCCCTTTCAAATTCTTTATATTTGAAAGCCGATAACCGATATATCGGCCTTTCAAATTCTTTATATTCTCTATAGCCGATAACCGATATTTCGGCCTTTCAAATAACCGATATATCGGCCTTTCAAATTCTTTATATTCTTTATAGCCGGTAACCGATATTTCGGCTTTTCAAATTCTTTATATTTGAAAGCCGATAACCGATATATCGGCCTTTCAAATTCTTTATAGCCGAAAACCGATATATCGGCCTTTCAAATTCTTTATAGCCGATAACCGATTTATCGGCCTTTCAAATTCTTTATATTCTCTATAGCCGATAACCGATATATCGGCCTTTCAAATTCTTTATATTCTCTATAGCCGATAATGATATATCGGCTTTTCAAATTCTTTATATTCTCTATAGCCGATAACCGATATATCCGCCTTTCAAATCCTTATATTCTCTATAGACGATAACCGATATATCGGCCTTTCAAATTCTTTATATTCTCTATAGCCGATAACCGATATATCGGCTTTTCAAATTCTTTATATTCTTTATAGCCGATAACCGATATTTCGGCCTTTCAAATTTTTTATATTTGAAAGCCAATAACCAATATATCGGCCTTTCAAATTCTTTATATTCTTTATAGCCGAAAACCGATATATCGGCCTTTCAAATTCTTTAAATTCTTTATAGCCGATAACCGACATATCAGCCTTTCAAATCTTTATATTCTTTATAGCCGATAACCGATATATCAGCCTTTCAAATTCTTTATATGAATTTATATGCAAGAAGACGTAGCCTACATATAACAAAGGCAGCACTTTGGTCATCATCTTTCATTATTTCGGTAAATGTCTCCCACACTTACTCTTTCTATTTGTGTATTTGCGGAGCTTCCACTCCCCAGTCTTCACCTTTTCTCTCGCCGCCTCCATCTCTCTGCAGACTAGTGATCATAGACATGGCCGGTTCGTGAACGAATCGGTTCTTTTTAATGAACCGGTCGAACCAGTACGCTAAATCGAACTGAATCATTCGCATCAGTTCACGTCTTGCGTCAGTGCTGATCCACAAGTTACTACAGTTACTCACTTTCAGACATGCCTGACAGTCCCTCCGAGTTGAAATAAACCAATATCCCGAATTATATTTTACTCCAGTAACTCTAACAGTTCACTGAACTGAGACATGTTGTTGATACTGCTGATACTGCGCATCCGCGTAGTAACGAACGAACGCAGAGGTACAGCGGTTTTCGGATCACACCAGTACAGAACTGAGAACTGTTTAGAATGAGCTTGTGTGTCATCTTCGTGCCAGTTATTCAGCCAATAAATAAATTCGGCCTATATATTTCATAGAAAATGTATCTAGTACTATATAAATACAAAGGTTTAATTGGCATCTTTTTCCAAACGACCTGACCGACCGCGACCCGAATATCATTAAAAATATTTTTGGATGACCCGTAACTGCGGGTAACCGCGGGTGATCGCGGCGCAAGCACCCGCTCATTTTGGATCAAACCGTGCATCACTGGTGTGGAACAATTTCAAAGTGAATGGCTTTGGATTAGGAGAATAAGTTTACTTGTAGTCGTTTACTTGTAGTCGTGGACTATCGAAATAAAGTGTTACCCAAGTAATTTAATCAAGGACCTAAAAACCCGTATATAAAAATATTTAAATCATTTTTTTTTTTTTTTTTTTATTAAGTACTCGGTATCGGTATCGGCGAGTACTGAAATGCAAGTACTCGTACTCGTTTTCCAAAAAAGTGGTATCGGTGCATCCCTAATCTAAATCCATTCTTAAAATCTAATAAATCTAAATCCACCATTTTTTATATAATTTTTCAGAGCCTGATTGCAAAAACAAAAGTTTAACATTTAAAATCCATGTCCCAATCACACAATTATAATGTTCTCATTATAAATTCATGTAGCCGATATGACAGCACATTTTGCACTTAATTATATTTTTTCTGTTTGATTCCAATCATATTTCAAGCAATTAAGTCTTAAGTGTCTCAAGTGTTGATCAGTTATTTATCAACTTTAATATATCAGCCAAATTTTATTATCGGGCCGATAACGATAAAATACAAATAAACAAATATTGGCCGATACCGATATGGTGGCCGATATATCGTTCATCCCTAATTCATCCATTATGCTACAATTGTTTTCCAAATTGATCATTACGAAATGAATCCTGATTAGAAGAGGCATATGCTACAGATTTCTTGGAACTGGAGTATATTTAATAGGGTTATGGAATATTAATACTAATCTAAATAATGTGACCAAGTTCTAATTAATATAGAAATATTTGTGTGCATTTAAACATGGTTCCCATCCCTAATATTCTCTAACAACACATAAAAGTAAAGCACATAGATTTTGGTATTCCTTGCATTTATTTGATACAAAAACCCATCCTTAAAACATAACCTCACTGACAGTGACAGATATGTACAGTATAGCATTTATAAACAAGCCACATCAAAAGAGCAAGCATTATGCATCATACAGAGTCTTTATTTACAAAACCTTACTGTGACCATACAATAGCAATACTATGGTAGTGTGAATATATATACCACTGCATTTACAGTAGTTAGCAGAACGGTATCCAGGTAGCAGTGTGTTCGAAATAGTGCTGATATACAATGCAGTTTAATGATAGTAAATAAGATGCACACACAATTGCTGTTATTTACTCAATGTTTTTGGCCAATATTAAATGGAAACATAGTAATGGCTGCTTGTTTAAAAGGTCTATCAGTACTCCAAGTAGGACCATGGTATTTTATTTTTTTACCTTTCCCTAGGAAGGTCACTAGATTTTTTACAACCAGAAGAGAATATTACAAGAATATTACATATATAAAATAAATAAAGAAACATAAAACAGGGTATAGGTTGGTTAAAAAAAGACATGCATACATGCATACATACACACACATATATGCAGTGGCCCAAACAGTTGTACATGTGAATAGTCCATGTTGAAAAAAGAAAAACAGAAATGACCAGGCTGAAGACCAACCAGCTTAGGCTGGTTTTAGCTTTTTTTTTCTTCATTTCCTCCAGATGTTAACTTTTATGCTTATGCAATAGAACAAATGGTACTACCATAACACTTTACAGGCTTCGTTGTTAGGGTTCAAACTATAACCCAGTTCTACACAAGGCTGTTTCATATGTTAACCACGCATATGTCTTCATCTTATGATCACTTCTTCAGACCGCAACAACATGGTCGCATTTCATGTAACTGACTGGTCTGTGCATGCACGTGTGTGTTTGTGTAGCCAGCGCCCATCCCCCTAACACACACAGACTCACACACACGGTTCTCCCTTGTGATTCGAGCTCGTTCTGCAACATAATACCAGCCCATCCCATGCGCATGCGCGAACTCCCTTTTTCCTACATCATATAAATAACCAACTGCGCCACAACAATAACAACCCTCGAATGCGCGACAAAAAACGTTGTTCTAAAATAGCGAAACTACAATCAAACACAATTTAAGCTCTCGTAACAACAGAATTAATGACTCCACAATGGATCAGGCCCGACAAATACCTTCTCCTCTTTCTCCTCGCGTCTCTCCGACATGATGAAGGTTCCAGAACATTCGCGAGCGCTGCAGCGTCGCACGGAAAGGGTGACGTCACAGTCCGCAACGTCACCCCCCTCCCCATCCCATAATAATATAACGTTAAACTCTCATACACAAATTAATTTATGAGATGTACGGAGAGTGGATGAATTTCACTTATAACAATAAAAAAAAAAACAGATGTCTAAAGAGTGGACCAATTTGTCATATTAAAAAAGTGCATGGACATTTTCTAAATATTATTATTATTATTACTATTGTTATAAACATTAAAAAAAAACATTTAGCATAATAAAAACTATAAACCCACAATACGAATATAGGAAATAACGCACGAAATGTTAATACATTTGATTAAATAAAAACAAGTATTATTTTATTTTAGGCACAAAACAATCTTACACAATCCAAACTAAAACCATAAAACAAAATAATATAGAAAGACTACGCACACACGTTAATAAAGAAATAAAGTAGATTAAATATAAACACCACAGGACATATTCTTTGCAGTTCAGCTCCGCCTACAATTGTATTTCTATATTCTATCCGGGCATTATGTATTTTAGGCATTTGTATATTATTGCAAGAAGACATAATACATTAAATAACTAATAAAAATCAAAAGAACATATAAAACACTAAAAATTGCTGGGTTGTTTCAACACATGTTTGGGTCAAATGTAGATGAACCCAACCGTTGGTTTAATTAAGAATAAATTGTAAACCTAATTGTTGGGTTTGTCCGTATTTAAACCAAACATGTGTTGAAACAACCCGGCAACCCTTTTGTAATTTGGACATTTCAGCCAAAAGCTATTTAATTAAAAAATATAAATAAGAAAGCATTGTATAATTAAATAATAACAATAACATAATATTAAAATAAACATACAAACATGAATAGAACAGTACGAGAGATATATTCAACAGCAAAAATATCAGTGTATGCAAGTCACAGCCTAGCAGCAGAGCGAGTGTGAGCATGCGCAGAACGTTTTTGAGCGCCCTGGATCACGTGAGCCCTCGTCCCCCAATGAGATCGCAGCTTTCCGTGTTTTTTCGCTGGGGCTTTTCTTAGAGACGGGCTGACGGCGATGTTTTCAAAAGCAGCACTGAGAGACGTCACACAGCCGTAGGGTTAATGTTCAGTTTTTACCCTCCGATACACACATTTATTTTTCTTAAAATCGTCGAGGTTGTGTCTTCTGCTCGTAGGTGAATGACGAAGAGGAAGCCAAAGGCGGTAAGCAGAAAGTTTCGCTTGTTTTTCTTTTTTTGTCGCGGGTTCCGACTATGAAGGAGGAAAACGCATTTAGTTTTGCTACGGAGAAGCTTAACCAACCAGTCTTGAGTAGCAGAACAACAATAGAGCGGTGTGTGTAGGGTTTTAAAATGAGTTTTGCTATTAAGTATTGGTAGCAGGTTTGTGTTCGATAGCGTTGCTAGTGTTCCGCGCGCGTGCGTCAGTGACAGGCGCGTGCGGTGCGCGTTATACGCGGAGGGGCCCGCATGTCTCATAAACCCACTGCGGGCTCATTGTCTGTGCGTGAGAGGGGTGGCGCAGACCGCAACGTGACACTGTATGCTGTAGTTTTCATAATAAACCAATTTAAGTTGGATCTTAATGGCAGACAGTCAGCTAGAACGCATTGCATTTATTGTAATTTGCATTATTTTCCACCACCCATTTTTCCCCTCTTTATAATAAATGACAGGAGCATGTCTGACATAAATGCATGGCATGTATGTAAATATATTTGTATAATATTTTCTCTTGGCGTTTGGTATATTGAGCGCGGTTGCAGCTGCGACGTGCATGAAATATTGTATGCATCCATGCAGCTCTGGTGTGTGTGTGTGTGTGGTTTGCACAAAGCTTTATTTGGTGACCGTCCTTCGCACAGAAACCTTTTGTCTAAAGGACGTACGAGGCGTCTTCAGCTGTGCAGCGACAGACAGAAGCATGTCATATGCAGGTGCAGTTCGTAGTGTCTTTCATGGAGATTTTTGTGATGACATAACACGGTACTACATTGTTTACTACGAGCACAATAGTGTATATATATATACACACACACATATATACATGCACACAATGTGCAATATACAGTGATATTCTATAATATATGTTTTTGATTACAGGGTGGGTATTAAATTTGAAAGTACGGGTGCAATACAAAAATGCAACAAGATTCGTGGATAGTCCCCCCAAAATAAAAATTATTGCGTGAGAAAAAAATCTAGTTTTAGTGTAAGTTCTACATTAAACTACAATATATAATGTTGAATATAATTTATAATAATGCAATGTGGGTCCTGATAATGCCAAATGTCTGATGTTACCAGTAAAAAGTGCCTGATTTTAACTATATCTAGTCAGTGCAAGCATATTCATCTAAAATAATTCTCTATTTTCAGCTTCAGAATCCTGAATATTTTTATTCTGGTGTCCTTGGGTTGCAAGCACCAAGTCCAAGCCTATTCATTTAAACTCACAATGTAATATCAAATTTAGCATTTTAATCAACAGTACATTACGCCACATGTCTTGGAGTATCGCAATAATATCGTATCGGGAGAGTTAAGTATCGAATCGTGACATGAGGGTATCGTTACACCGCTATCTGAAGCCAGGTAACTTTAGCTGTGTTGGTTGTTATATTTTAGGTCTTTAATTCTATACGGCCTAGTGTGATTGAAATCTGGTTTTTGTAATTGTGGCTAATCTTTTAAAAAATGACACTCAGATTTTTCTACATTTTAACTAAACATATTATTGTTGTGGGTTATATAATGATTTAAGCGTTTTGGTTTTGGTTTGATTCTTATTTTGTGGGAGGACAGATTTGATATTCATTTTAGTATGGAATCTAGATCAGATGTTTACGCCCACTCGCTTCGTCTTGTTCTGCACTCACACACTTTCAGAATGACATATTAGGGATTATTACTCAAACATCCGAGTTTTCCCCAGCTGGGCCACCGTCCAAGGAGAGCCTGTGATTCCTGCTGTTTTTCCATTGACCCTTTTTTAAAGTCACGGGGGCCACTCGCACGAAAGGCCCCTGTGTGTGAGAATCTGTGCAATTCAACGGCGTTATGACGAACAATAACAGACTCGTTTCTGTTAGCTGAGGTTGTTTCAGGGCTACTTAGCCTCCCAAATGCTTGTTTTATAGTTATATGGCGTGTTTACGTTTGATAAACGATCCGTGGTGGTGCTGATGCGGTGGGAATTTGCAGCGACTGTCAAGGCAACACTCGCACGTATCACAGCAAAATAACAAAGTGCATTTGTCAGATGGAAAGCGACACAGATTGAGAGAGACAATCAAATTGTCTTAAAAGTTTGAAATAATAAACGTAACCCCGAAGAGGCAGATGTTTTTCCTGTGACACGCATTCTTTTTTCTCATTTGGGCCTAAAAGTGAATATATATATATACTTTCATTGTTATATCACAGCAGCCACACCTCTCTTCTCCTCTTAATACCATTCATGCAACATTTTATGTCAGCCAATGAATAATATCCAAGTGTTCACAATGTGTTTAACATAACATACATACATGCATTGATTTACAGCAAACAAAGTCAAAACAAAGAATATGCATTTGCTGTTCTAAATGTATTATGAGTGTATTGTTTTTATTAATAGAGCCAGACCATTAACCAATATTTGTCCATTTTGATATTATTTTCAGTGATTGATAACTATATAACTATTTCCCACATGTCAGTTTCAAATGACGTATTCCTGTCAACATGAATTTAGAGTAATGTTACTAAAATTTACTAAAATCTAATTTTGTCTACGTCCCATAAATGATCATAAAATATATCGAATTTTATTAGTAGTTAGAAATCAGCACTATATTATCAGCCACCTTCCCACTGTTGATATTGGTATTATTGGCCATTAAATAATCCATATTGTTCAAGCCAGCAGTTGTGTTATTTAAAACATTGTTTTTGTATTTTAATTAGCATGTTAAAGTTTATTTCTCGGATTTGAAAAACAAAGAACAAAAAAAAAAACGTAATAGTACAGTACTAGGGGAGGGCGATATGTCCAAAATCTTATATTACAACATGAGCAAATTAAATTCATTATAACAATATACATATATATATATATATATATATCACTATACGCAAAATGTCTTTCTCTTCGCTTCAACGGTTTTAAAAAAATCACTTGTTTTTAAACAGCATGTCGTAAAAGCTGAGTCTTCGTGATCGCACAGCAAAGCAACTTTACTGCGATAGAGGCGGTAGTCCACAATATCCACCGGTTGACAAATTTTTTGCTTTAAATAAGGTTTTTGTGAAATCAAAATTGGATACCATTTGAAATTTAATTCTTGTAACCATTTTCAATATCATAAAAAATACTTGTATTAAAATATATTTATTCCTTCAAGTGATTCTTTCAAGAGCAGTGAGAGATTTGTTTCTCTTTTGTTGTTTTATCAATATTAATGAGACACAGATGACAGCAGGTTTATTAGGTTGCTGTCACTTTAAAACCGCATGCACGGATCTAATATACTTGTGCCTTTTTTTCTTGACTATTTACATTCATATGTTGTTGTGAAAGGCACAAAAAATCTTAAACAATGTGTAGAAAGGCCAGTTTTGTTCCTGTATCTATACAAGCTCTAAATGCATAGGAAATCGGCCATTGATATGTCATGTATGCTCTCTTGTTGATGTTTTTTGGGGATGTCAGCAACTATTTTTGATGGTGTTATAATATATTGATAATTTAACTTGTTATGTGTGTTTGTGTTATGTAGGGCTGCAACAACTAATCGATAAAATCGATTATAATCGATTATGAAAATCGTTGTCAACGAATGTCATTATCGATTAGTTGGTCTGATTACGTCACGGGGATTGTTTACATGCTACATGCGCTTCTTACATGCGCTTCATTGAGGCACACACGCAGTCTCTCTCCCTCGCCGCTCTACCCTGTCTCGCACGCGCAACACCGACTGTTTGAACGGAGCTCTTCTGTCTCGCGCGCGCAACACGGACGGTTTGGAGCATATCTTCTGTCTCGCATGCGCGCTCTTGATTCCGTGAGTTTGAACTAATTTGCGGGCATCAGGAAACCGCTATCAATATGCAGCATACACGAAAATCATTCACCTTTCGGCAAATTCGCCGTTTTGAAACCAAAATAGGTGACCTACGTTAATCGTGTATACTTTATGAAGCCATACTATAGTATAATGTGAGATAGAAATGTATATTAATTTTAAGTCATTAAATTAAAGTTAACCAAAGCTTTTCCCTCCACTGCGGCTGTCAGTCATTCTCTATTCGGTGTTCAAACAGCTCGTCGCGTTCGGTTACAACAGTTAACATGATGAAACTCTTTCCAAGATGATTCAATGTTATTATTATAATTGATCCGTAGATACAGGTTTATGGTTTCGTAATATAATGACTATCTTGCTAGACTTTTATTGCTGTAACTTAATCACTTTCTACTGAGTGTCTGTTAGATCACAACACTAGAGTAGACTCGGCGCACTATAATTGTTCTTCACGTGCACAGTAGCCTAACTGAAATTTAAAACTGTTAAAAGAAAAGGCTTGATAAACTATTGCAAAGAGACTGTATAATACACAGTCAATATGTATTTCTCTTTCCTTGGTGCTTTTAACTTTAATGCGGCAGACACTAAAGAGCTGCGCGCCGCCCTGTGACTCCGTGTTGCGTCAAGCGCATCATTCAGCGCTCGCGATGCGCATACGCACTTTGTGCAGCTCTTTCATGATCATATCATAATACTTTTGCGCAATAAAAGCTTATTAATAGCCTTTCTTGTTCTGTCCTATCTATTATATTTTGCTTCCTCACTAAACAGCTGTGCTTTACATTTAAAACAGCTGTGCATCTGATTTTTACGATGTTTTTTCATGAATGTATAACAACAATACAAAGAGCAATGTGCAACGTTTTACCAGAGTTAGTGCTACACTTATTGTCTCTTATTTGTTTCCCACTAAGGAATGTTTTTTTCACTAAATGTTCAGATTTTATAAAATTATTGTGCACTTGTGATATTTTTAGGCTAAGTTTTTCTGAGTTATCCACTAATCTAGTTTACAATAGCATTTTTGTCATAGGTTATGGTCATATATATTTTTTTTTATTTGTTGTTTTTCTTTATAATGAAGTTGTCTGTATTAAGTAGATTGTTTAACACACAAAAGAGTGTGGTTTTTAGGGTTTTAGGGTTTTATTTAGTTATAATAAACAAAAAAATGAAATAAATTTTTTATCCGATTAATCGATTAATCGAAAAAGTAATCGTCCGATTAATCGATTATCAAAATAATCGTTAGTTGCAGCCCTAGTGTTATGTACACATCTACGGTGGAAACTAGACAAATACAAATCTAGCCCTATCTATCGACATTCACTTAAGACATAAATGACTGAAATGACTCGATTCAGTTCTCACTCGCCCTGCATATAGTCGCGAAATGTCTTTCTCGCCGCTTCAACGGTTTGAAATCACTTGTTTTTCACTCTTCGTGATCGCACAGCAAAACAACTTTACTGCGATAGAGACGGTAGTCCACAATATCCACCGGTTGACAAATTTCCACTGGTTAATGTTAATCGTGTGTACCAGTATATCTCCCAGTATATCTATACAGTACAATCATTTCCGACCTGAAATCTCTAGTGCATTTGAGTGCATTTTCAGCCAGATAATTTTATCTAGAAATGTCTCTGCGTTGACATGAAAGCCTTAGGAAGTTTATAATGTCATGCTAAAACTATTTTAAATAATGCTGATACTTTATTTTTTCCCATATTACATTTAACCTAAAATTGCAACGTTAAAAAAGCCAATGGAGACGTTATACGTGAACTACCCAACGTTAGCATGTCTGTCTGCAAGAAATCAGAAGTGCACCAACTGTGTCTCTGCACATTTCGCTGCTCTGTTTACAGTCGTGTCCTAGTTTTGCTTTCATTTGCACAGATGACACCGGTGCGCTGCAGCGTTTCTGTCGAGTTCATCCACTGAACGCCGGACGGTTAGAGCAGACGTGTTGCCATGAAGCGAGCGCGAGCTGGTTGCATGAGAGAGAGAGAGAGAGAGAGAGAGAGAGGGAGAGGGAGGGAGAGAAAGGGAAAAGCGCGAGACAGAAACAGGCGTGTGACTCACTCTCCTACCCATTAGACGTTGGCCTTTGTGATCTGAACCATTCCCGTGAGAGACCTCTCTCCCCGCTTCACGTTCAAACTGGATGCCATTTTTATTTTGCCGAGCTCCTTTTTTCGTGTGCAGACGCAGGGCTTTGAAGTACAACGGTTTTAACGCCGAGGCTTTGTGTCTATTCTTGATGTTGATAGAAATTGACACATTTTATATTGCAGATATGCTGCTTTTGCTTAAATTAATTATAAAATTTGCTCCTGTTTTGCTAAATGAAGGTGGCTGATTGATTAAAGTGCCAAGATTTGAAATAGGCCCTAATTTAAGAGCTTGTATTTCTTGTGCTGCTTTTATTCTGTGTGTTTGAAGAGCTTTCAGTATCACTGACCTCTGGATCCATTTCGTAAAATAAACAAAAGCGCTTTCGCACTCTGCTCCGATCAAACGTAATCCAACAGCCGTGGTTGCGTTCGTCTAATCAGCAGGTCCAGGCTGAATTTTGTCTCGAAACTATTAGCATTAATGTTAGCTATTAAATATGTTGGCTAATTTTATCATTCTCACCGCTGACTATTATGGGTTTTGTAATGTTTGATATCGATTACCCACATCTAGAAGAGCAGGTTGGCTTATAATATGGTACACACAATATGGTACAATATGTAAGAATTTTGTAATAAAACATACAAAAATATATTTCCTGCAGTTGTGTACTTGCAATATCCCAAAAGTCTCCAAAGATTTTTTATTTCAGAGAAATTATGGAAAAAAATGTTGCCCGTCAATGACGCAATATCCTCGGTTTCCAATCGTACTGCCATAGCCATGACGTAACCATGGTGACAGACGTGGACAACTGCGTTTAGCGGCATGCTGTTCTTGTTTCTAATAAACATAGACCATGTCAAGCAGACTTCGGGACAAACAAGGAGAACTAAAATGAGGATCAATATCAGAGTGGCGTTTTTGAGATGGCGAGAGCTAGCGTCCGCGACTAACTTGGACTTGACAGAGCTTCACGAGTCACGACTTAATTAGACGGGTGACCAATAAAAAAAAATCAATGTTCTATAACGTTAGCGCAACATGATGAAATGTTGATGTGAAATGAAATGTGGCCGATATATTGATATATACTATATAGCATTTGCACTTGGCCTAAAATCTGTTTTGTGCTTGGAGAGATGGCCGGCATTGTTTTATACCTAAATAATAAAAATGTCACCATTTTCTCTGTAGACACCTGTTCTTTTCAGTATTCTTTTTCGCGTGGTTTGTACTTCAGTTCGGTGAACATGCTCTGTCATAGCATTTGAAATGTTCCTATTTTTGTTTTAGGAGTTCCCAAAAACAGTTTAACGTGCATGCAAGGATAAAAAACACTTTATTTGTCTTATAATATGCATTTATTTTTAACAGATTTGCTCAACGACTCCTAAATGATTCGTTCGACGATTCATTTTCCCAAACACCTCCTTTGAGTGACGTGAATCTGCGGCGATTGGTCAAATGACCCAGTCAGTTGTTATTGGTAAACCGTAGGCAGAGACTGTCGGCAACGGAACGCCCATAACCAGGATTATCGCTTGTCAAGTGTTGAAAATTGTAGATAGTTAGGGATGCACCGATATGAAAATTTTGTCCGACACCGATAATTCTTTAAATTTGAAAGCCGATAACCAAAATATCGGCCGATAAACTTAAATCCAAATTTTTCTCTAATTTTGAGAGCCTGATTACAAAAACAAAACTCTCACAATTAAATCCATGTCCATGTTATAGTGTTGTATAGCCGATATGACAGATTTGCGCTGCACATGTTGTACCGAAGTGTATTTTCATTTTTTGAAGAGATTTAAACCATATTTCAATAAATTTAAAAACATAAACAGTGCTCAACAAGTGTCTCAGCTGAAGGGAATAATACATTATTTATCGGCTTTAATATATCGGCCACATTTTCTTACCAGGCCGATAACGAGAACATTAAAAATGAACATATATCGGCATATTAATCGACGAACCTGATCCATATACACTGGATACTGAGCCCTCCTTCGGGAACAACCGGCTTGCGAATCAACACATTTGAATTCATTTATGTTTTAAATTTTCAAATGATTCGCCATTAAAATGATGAGAACACAAGGTTCGGGCGTTGCAAATGTGAACTCTTAACCACTGATTCTTCAAATGCTCGTCCCTGGGCAAGTGGCTGAACTGTCTTTGCAATGTAGAACACAGCGTCTTCTCGACATGACACGATTCAGCTGAAGAATGTGTTCTAGACGTCACTTCAAGTTTACACCGTATGCACGCGCAGTTGTTGGGAGCGGCCAACGACCTCTCTACGTCACGACGTAACAGCTAATGACTCGTTTCAAAAACAATTCATTTCATAGACTCAGAGTCGACTCTCACTTTTGAAAGACAATAACTTTATATACAGCGCACTTTCAGATATAAATCTTTGCAGGATGTTTTCATTCCTTTACACGAACAGTCATTTTTAAAAATCCATGATAGGTGCTCTTTAACAACTGCACATGTCACGAGTGTCAAACATTTTCCCCTCTCTGATGTTTCTTTCGTAGAGCACACACAAAATCCTCTGAATTTCCTCTTTTATAGAAACCCATTGCATTTGGGGAAACCCCCTGTAAAGTTTCATCCTTTACCCTGCAAAGGTCAGGCTTTTAAAGCCTTCAGCGGGACGACTGTGTAACGCGTGGCTCTTTGGGTGTGTAGGACTCAGCTGATGCGGTGACTTGAGTCTTTCCACTACAATGGAAATTCAGACAAATGAAATGCTCTTGATATTTGCATCATCTTAGGTTTAACGAGGAAGCGTCGTCTCATCAGGAACCCTTTTAGTTGTATCATGTTTTTGAGTTGCTGTGTGGTTTTTTGAAGATTAAAAAAAGTCTTGTTGCGTCATGGTCTTCTTCAGACGTTTGTATTGGTTTCTTCTCAAATGAATGTTTTTCTCAAATGAAGACTTAACAATGGCTTAATATTTTTTAAGATATGGCAGTGTTTTAAGTTAAACAGCCCAAACATGCTTTTTAGTCTTAAGCCTTGTCTGTGAAACTGGGGTTTATATGAGGTAAAAATAATGATTAGTTCATTAACATATTAATTCTGGTCATAGTAGAAGCGATAGCAGCAAAACATTTCACAATACACTGTAAAAATGATTTTAAAAGAGTACGGTTTACAATAAATTTCACGGTTAATTCGATGTGTTGCTTGCCATTTCCTTTTATGAAAGTTACTAGCAGTTTTTCTGATAAAATGTTGTACTATAGCGAAATACATTTTGTAGAAACATTTTGAACAGATTTCTGGTTCTAACATTTTATTTATTGATTTAAAAAAAAGAGAGATACCTCCAAGCTGATTTGCCATATCTGCAACTTTTAATTGCGTTATTTGTGAAATTTAACAGGCATGTAAAAATGATCATTCCTTATATGAATAATATCTACATAACACTGATCATAGAAAAGTCTAATTTTATTCTATGAGGCATTTGGGAAAGTTCATCAGCCCTAGCAACAGTATCCAGGGGGGGATCTTAGCGAAAGGTCAATTGGATTTTTTACTTTTCAAAGTGTACCAGCTATGACTGAAGGTTTGTTTTTGTTAATACGGCCACGAGGCTATTGGTTTCTAGAAACCCTTCAATCAACGGGGTCTGTGTTTTCTGGTCTGTACGCACGTCCTGTCAGGAAATAGTGACTTTCTCCTCATGCTCAAGAAAGACACGGTCGGCATGCATACACGTCTGCTTGACGTTATTTGTGTTTGAAGCCAAAGTCGCCTTTCCCTGCAAGGATGTTATGTAACAATGTTTTATTTACATGCATATCTTTATTCACATGCATTTTTCATGAAGATGCTCATGGTCCATCCAGAATATATATATATATATATATATATATATATTTTTTTTTTGGTGGTCAAGATATGAAATGACAATTTTTTTAACTACAGTGATCTCATTATTATTATTCATAAGTATATTTACAAATGAAATGTTAAGCTGTACGTAATCTTTATCGTTTAGAAACTGTCTGTAGTTTATCCAAATGTGAAGAAGTGTGCGTCCTAGTAGTATTTATTGTTTTTAAATAAATATGAATACATTTTTTGCGGATATTCCTTGCGCTTGCTTAGTGGTTTACGCTTTAGAAAATATACCAACATAGCTGTTTAAGGTGCACATGTTCATCCAAATAGTTTTAGAGTTGCTGCATTTTGTAGTATTTCATTAAGTTATTACTAGAACTGCATTTAGCAGATGTGTGTACAACGTTTATGATTCAGAATGCTAAATCAATGCTGATTCTTACCTACTTTTAAGATGTTAAGTTTTATGTAAATGTTTTCATTGTTCTGCAAAAGTTGTATGATACACAAGCAATTCAATATTGTGAAGTTGTAAAACTCGATCGCTTGGGTCTTATGTTGTGTTTCCGCAACCTTTGTAAAGGAGCTTCCAAATAGTGGTCAGTCCATCTCGTAACGCCATGTCTCTGACACTTGAGATGAGGCGGTCGGCGTCCTCATGCTCTTCATCAGATTGTCTGGAGAATTTGAGCCGTTCTTGTCTTCTCCATTGTTCAAACACACACATTAACTACTCATCCATTCAATCATTTGCTCTGCTGACACCATCATGAATCTGATTACAGCAGACAGCAGGACTTTAGTCAACACTGTAACCATCAAGACACAGAATACGACTCGTAGTTCGGTTCGTTTGGTCCGTACTTAAAAAAATAATTTAGTCTGGGCTGGCAATGCAAAACAAAATCTTACAAGTTATTGCTTAGCTTCAACAATACTAGTCTGTTTTCCCCCCCACCATTCTCGACTTGGTCTCAGTCTCGACTTGGTCTCAGTCTCGACTTGATCTCGGCCTCGACTTGGTCTCGGTCTTGACTTGGTCTCAGTCTCGACTTGGTCTTGGTCTCGGTCTCGACTTGGTCTCGGTCTCGACTTGGTCTCTGTCTCGACTTGGTCTCGGTCTCGACTTGGTCTCGGTCTCGACTTGGTCTCGGTCTCGACTTGGTCTCGGTCTTGACTTGGTCTCAGTCTCGACTTGGTCTCGGTCTCGACTTGGTCTCGGTCTTGATTTGAACTAGGTCTCGACTTGGTCTCGGTCTCGACTTGGTCGCGGTCTTGACTTGAACTAGGTCTCGACTTGGTCTTGGTCTCGACTTGGTCTCGGTCTCGACTTGATCTTGGTCTCGACTTGATCTTGGTCTCGACTTGGTCTTGGTCTCGACTTGATCTTGGTCTCGACTTGGTCTTGGTCTCGGTCTCGACTTGATCTCGGTCTCGACTTGGTCTCGGTCTCGACTTGATCTTGGTCTCGACTTGGTCTCGGTCTCGACTTGATCTTGGTCTTGTCTTGGTCTCGGCCTCGACTTGGTCTCGGTCTCGACTTGGTCTTGGTCTTAGTATCGGCCTCGACTTGGTCTTGGTCTCGACTTGGTGTCGATACCCTCTGGTCTTGGTAGTGTTTTGGTTTCAGTTTAGGCGGTCTTGACTACAAGTCTACCAACCAAACATGCCAAGTGTGAACACCCTGTATCTCAACTAGACTTACTTGTGTTTTAATTTTACAAAGAATTCTGTCATTTGACATTTGGTGTTTCCCACAGGATTTTATGAAACTGTGGTGGTAGGACCTTGGTCTCTCTAAGGGGGGTTCCCAAGCAAGACATTTTTGTACATTTTAGAGTTAAATTCATAAATCTGGTGCACTTTGAGAATTAAGAGCTCCAACCCATATTCAGTGCGCAAATTGAACACAAAAAAATCAGTCGGTGCATTGACTTGTCCAGTACCTGGACTTGGAGACTCAAATCTCTTTTTAGTTGTAATATAGTGTCTCAGTCTACATTACATTGTACATAATACAATAATAATGTTTTAATATTATTACTATATGACAGTGATCTTATTACTATATGACATAATAGCCATATATTGTAAAACGGATGCACTGAAACTTTTATAACTATATATATAACTTTTATAACCTCAAGCTTTTATTTTGACAGAAACAGTCAAGTTTTTATTTTGGCAGAAAACAAGTTTACAAATACGTCTCATTACAAAGCTAGTGAAATGTTGTAATCATCAACTATGCAAATGTGAAAACCATTCTTAACTGCGTTTCTAAATGCATGTTAAACTCAGTCTTAGATAATATAAATAAGAACAAAGCCTTTTCCCTCTTTCAATTTTAGTTTGTTTGACATCAATGGCTCAAAACGCAACATTACTGGGACATTAATGCGACATCTAGGCCTAGCTAATGAATGGGAAGCACTGAAATCTATTTGTGGCGGTCAATGTTGATATTGTGGCGGGTTGCCACAGATAATTCAATGTATGGGAAAACACTGGACATTCAATGTTAAGAGTAGTTAAGCATCTGTCTGGTTGATAAATTGGTCTATTGATCGAAGCTAATGATCTCCAAATGGCCAAATATTGATAGAGTTGTTGATAGAGCATCATTTTGGACAAACTATATGGGCAGGTGCAAAGCAAACAGTTTACGTGCTTTTAATTTCATCAACACTAGTCAAAACATTAGGCTATTGGATTTCTTATTGTTGGCTTTGGGTTTTTTCCAGCATAAAACCTGCGAACCAGATCTGTGGCATTTCGTCAATTACCACTAACGGTAGTTTTAATAATCCCCCCATTTTGAAGGTTGCACTGTGAATATATTAGGAAATTTATCTTCGGAAACATAATTCCCATTCTTTTTACTATTAAATAAATGGTTTAATTAAGGATGATTGAGCACAGCATGTCCATTAACATGTGTTTAAAAAGTAAACGGGTTTGGATTTCATGTTGACTTGAATTTTGAGCATGCAGACTTTATCAATCAATATTACTGCACTAGTCGGTGTGTATATCTCTGAAACATTCTGACAGCGAATCTGACACCAGTGTTCATGCATTGTAACGTAGCTGACATAATGAAGGGTTGTGTGAAAAAGCTTAGATGCAGGACAAACTGGTTTGGTCGCTTTGGTGAACACATGGCTGCCTTTTCAAACGTTGCCATAGCCTGTCAGATTTTGGCAGCGTTTTGATTGTAATTTTGGGAAATCATAGTGCGTTGCCTGGTCCTGTCTTTTTGAGCATGACTGTACTTTCAAAGAGGATCCAAAACTGATTTTGTTCTCTTTTGCCTACTTGACTTAAATCTGTGCATGTGTATGAGGGCATGATGTATGTGTGTTTGAATGTAGGATAATGCTGGATTCATGTGAAGTGAAACCAACCTCCCAAATACAGGAACAAACAAGAAACCTACTTTGACAGCAGCGTGCTACTTTTGCATAAACGTGTGTTTGTGGCAAAAGAGGGCGGAGATTTTAGTTTGCACAACATGTGCTTGACTGGTATGTGAGACGCCTACGTTGTTGTGAGGCTGTTTTTACAAGCGCTGTTGGTTGGTAACTGGCTGTCACAGACGGTTGATGGTCATGTGCTTGTTTTGCAGGTGCTGTACTTAAAGGAGTAGTTCACTGTCAAATAATATTTCCTGATAATTTACTCACCCCCATGTCATCCAAGATGTCCACGTCTTTCTTTCTTCAGTCGAAAAGAAATTAAGTTTTTTTTGAGGAAAACATTCCAGGATTTTTCTCCATATAGTGGGCTTCAATGGCGACCAATGGTTTGAAGGTTCAAATGTCTCAATTCAGCTTCAAAGGCTCGACACGATCCCAACCGAGAAATAAGGGTCTAATCTAGCCAAACGATTGGTCATTTCCTAAAAAAAAAAAATATATATATATACCTTTTAACCACAAATGGCCATCTACTAGGGATGTCAATCTTCCTCTACAATACTATTAGCAGTCCATTCCTTATTTTATTTAATATTCAAATAATATTCAAATATTAAATGCTAAAATTGATCCTATTATTAATATTTACAACCTAACACATGCTTATGGATCGCCAATGCCACTATAGCATGTGGTTGTTGTTACACGTCGGTCCACTAGAGGGACATCTAATACACATTTTCTTCATGCTGAATATGGTTGAAGCGCTTCCGATGGTTTTCGGCTGATATCTCCGCGAAAACACCACCAAAAATTCAGAAACTTATATCGTTCTTTTCAGTTCGACTATACGGTTCCAACAAGCTCGATGCGCACCGAATCCGTTGAGATATTTGCGTTTTTCGCTTCACATGTGCTTTTGGGGATGCTTTTTATGTTGTTAAACATTTAGGCGACCATTTAAGACAATTGTTATGATGATACACCGTGGATAACGTGCACACTTGTGTTACGATTCAAAAACTTTATTGTTTATTTGTTTGACGAAACAAAGGCATTTCATTTTCACACGCGTAAGCAAGGCGAGGAAAAGGCAAGATTGCATATAATAGAAAATTGAAAAAATTATACATAAAAAAGCAATATTCGAACAGCATTCGAATATTATTGATTTTTTTTTTAATATTCAAATTATATTCGAATTTCGGAATTCGTTCCAACAGGCCTATTTTGTACCATCTCTGAGATGCGGCACGCATTACGTCATCAGGTTGGAAAGGTCACTCGTGATGTAGCCGGAAGTACCGCCGGCCCAGTGTATACAAGTTTGGAGTTTGAGGACCATTCAAAGTTATTGTAAGTTGAATGAAACATAATTATTTGTATTTGTGTCAGTTTATTGTTTAAAATGGTCCTTACATGTGCATATCCTGGATGTTTAACAATGTCACGTGTGACCTTTCCAACGTGATGACGTAATCCTGAAATGGCATTTAATAAAGCTATCTATCTATCTTGATAATTTCAGTGTTAAAATGGCCATTGTAAAGTTTTTGATGTTATCCTAGCTGATAAGGTTAATACAGTCATAAAGTAATTAAGCAATATTTGAAGTCTTGCAATATAATATGCTTTTAGTCAAAAGAAGCACCTCATCCATCCCAATCCATATTTAGCATTTATGTACATCCACCCGAATTAGGGCTGTCAAACGATTAATTGCGATTAATCGCATCCAAAATAAAACTTTGTGTTTACATATGTAAGTGCACTGTGTATAATGATTATATATATATATAAATACACACACATGCTTGAATATATTTAAGAAATATTTACTGTATATAGATTTATACATAAATAAATATTTTATATGTAATTAATTTTTTTTTTCTAAAATCTAAATATGCATGCATGTGTGTGTATTTTTTATATATAAAATAATTATACACAGTGCACCCACATATATTATGTAAACACAAACTTTTATTTTGGATGCGATTAATTGCGATTAATCGTTTGACAGCCCTAATCCCAATCCATATTTAGCATTTATTTACGTCATCTAAAGTTATTTTCAACCAATGAAACATGGATTATGAAAAAATCAGAAACAAATATATGATACACATGTGCATTTTGATTGATTGTTAAAACTAGACAGATCAACAAGCTAAACTGTAGTATTTCTAATCAGGCACTCAATGGGATACTCAGTTCTCTCAGCCAATAGATTTGTTTAGGGGTCCAAGTGTGCAATAATTTTAACAAGGCTTTGGCACGATATGAGCTGGGCAATAATCATTTGCTCTCTCTCTGGCAAGGAAATGTATGCGATTGGATATGTGGATGAAAGGGACTGAGGAGGCAGATGTGGATATCTAACGTCTTTACCCATGATCCTGTTCTTAGTGTGGCAGCAATATGGGATTACTGTGTTTTAACTGAGGCTCAGAGGAAAGAGGAATAAAAGATTTGTCGCTTTTGACTGATGGGTTTAAGTCACATTTCAGCGCTGGTGAACAGACTTGAAATTGAAAGAGCCGGAATAGTGAATAGAGCGGAAGAAACAGCCGACCTCAAGACACTGCTCTGGCTCAATCCCAGAAGCCTGTGCTGTCAGGAATGCTGCCTGTTTTTCTCATATTTACCAATGAGAATGTTTGAGTTTCATCTTTGTTTGATGTGGTGGTTATTAATTTTGGTTCATTTAAATGTTTTTCTTTAGTGAAATGGGCAGAATCCAGGTTTTATCCGTCAAAACACCATTTTCTATTTCCATGTTAAACTCTCTCACCAGTTTCCATCAAAATACAACAATTACTACAGCTTTGTTTTCTGTAGCAGTGCCAGTACAGTCATATATCGATATATATCAGGGCTCCTGTAGTAACACCGCCACTAAACACCTGATTTGTAGCGCTGGGG
Organism: Pimephales promelas; assembly: GCF_988280905.1. Lineage (NCBI taxonomy): Eukaryota > Metazoa > Chordata > Actinopteri > Cypriniformes > Leuciscidae > Pimephales > Pimephales promelas. The sequence continues at coordinate 40,834,835 of NC_142773.1, read as the reverse complement.
GGATTTTAAATCATAAATTGAATTTAATCATAAAATTTTTGTTGTTTTGTATTAATAAGTGCAGTTACTAATATAATATTAGTATTTGTTTAAATTGAATTGATATGCAGATAAAATAAACTTTTTATCTGCAAAAAAAAAAAAATTTTTATTGGGAAATTTAAAATATTCTGTAAATGAAATGCCTATTTAATATATCATGATCTCACGAGTTGTGTATTTGCGCTAAATCCGCACAGATTCGTCTTACGCAAACTTCCACAGCAAAGTGACTGAACACAGAAAGCTGGTTCGTGATTCGACAGCGCCAAAGTTTCCCGCCAAAGTTCATTTGTACTAGGCCTGTCGGAACGAATTCCGAAATTCGAATATAATTAGAATATAATTCGAATATTAAAAAAATCAATACTATTTGAATGCTGAAGTTACTGTTCGAATATTGCTTTTTTATATATATAATTTTAAAATTTTCTTTTAAATGCAATCTTGCCTTTTCGCCGCCTTGCGTGACATGCATGTGAGAAATGCCTTTGTTTCGTCTGATGAACAATAAAGTTTTTGAATTTTTAACACAAGTGTGCACTGTGCACGTTATCCAAGGTGTATCATCATAACAACTGTAAAAATGGTTGCCTAAATGTTTAACGACGTAAAAAGCGTCCCCCAAAAGCACTGTGAAGCGAAAAACGCAAATATCTCAACGGATTCGGTGCGCATCGAGCTTGTTGAAAAAACGATACAAGTTTCAGTTCTTGGTGGTGTTTTCGCGGAGATATCAGCAGAAAACCATCGGAAGCACTTCATCCATATTCAGCACGAAGAAAATGTGTATTAGATGTCCCTCTAGTGGACCGAACGTGTAACAACAACCACATGCTAGTGGCATTGGCGATCCATAAGCATGTGTAACGTCGTAAATATTAATAATAGGATCAATTTTAGCATTTAATATTTTAATATTATTCGAATATTAAATGCAATAAGGAATGTAATTCAAATAGTATTATAGAGGAAGATTGACATCCCTAATTTGTATCCGCATTTGGCGAGTTAGATGTTAATTTCAATCCCTGATTGTTGCGCTCCTGTTTGTCATTGTGCACGAAAATTCACGCCAATAAATGATCAGAAAGATTGCTGACTTGTGTGTATCAAGCGCCCTCTTTACGCTTGTCCTAATGCCTGTTAGGTGTCCATGGATTTGCCTATATTTGGTGTTGAAAATGGAAGTCTTTTTTCACAAAAGTGACAGCCATATTTACAAGCCGAATCCTTCATTGACCCGTTTATTCTTTAGTGTTTAGATGCCGTTTAGGCAATGTTTGACCCTGTCTAGACGTCTTCTGACAGCAGATGTCAGGGGTTTTGATTTCAGTAATGATGCTCGCTCATTGTGTTTGTTGAATAATGTTTGTGCCGTCTTGTTCACGTTGCCTTTTCAGTCTTCCATTGAAAGCAGTTATTACAATTAAGTCATTTTTAAATTCTCAATCTTGTTGTTGTATTCTCAGAGGTCTGAGCGGATGCTGCAATCCGGGTCATTCCCATGAGTCTGGTTAATGTGGGATATCATCTCTCCCTATAAAGCGTTTGTGACTCACCCAAACTTCACCCGGTGTTGACTTGAGTCATTGGGTCAAAATGCATTGGTTTTATACTCTCCTTTCCAGTAAAATATTTAATACATGGCAGTAAAAAATATCATTTAAAAAAGACAAGCTTTTCACTATTTTTAACTTGAGAATATTTATTTATGTTGACTAATTTAAAATTCATAAGTCAAATAAACAATAATATTTACCAGTGCATTTCTATAACATTTAATATATGAAAAATTGTGAATGTTTCTAAGTGAATGAAATTTCAGAATTGATTCAATGAAACGGCTAGATGAAAAGCACTTCAAAATCATTACGATATTCACAATTTTACCAAGCTGCATGATTAATCTAAACAAAACCAAAGTCATGATATGGTTTAATGCAATTATCAAACCTACAAAGCCTGCGATTCGATGAAATAAATATATGCGCTGCATGTTTCAGAGTGAAACGTGTCACTGTGTCAACACCTGCTGCTGTATGTCTATAATATTGAGCTAATCAAACAATAAAAGCACAGCTTTACCAAAGATTTATCTATATTTCACTTGTATAGTGAACACTATACTGTTATTTTACAGTTAAATTGCTCTCAATACACTTCATTTTACACTGAATACGACTGTTAGACCTTACTTTATTTGTAACTTTGCTTTATTGTATTGATCTCTGTGCTGATTTATAAAGTGTGCTTTAAGTAATAAATTAAAATGAATGTAAAATTACTAGTACTGTAATGTTTAATATTTTATTTAGTTATAATTAATAATAACAATAGCAATTGTAATTCATATTTTAATGTCACTTTGATATACTCACACAAGTTTTTGACATCAAACCTGGAGCAATCCTTTTTTTTAATCAGTTTTAATCGGTTACTTTATTTTTAAGGTGACGTAATTGTACTTACTCATAAGTACAGAGTAATATTAGGGTTTGGGGCTAGGGTTTGGTTTAGGGTTAGTTAGTTGTAGTTTTGTATAATTTACTGTTATTATTATAAGTACATGTACTAATGTAACTACGTCACCTTAATTTAATGTTACCGAAAAATCTATTTTTCCCCCAGATCGCTAAGCCTCCAGGAACGAATGAGTTTATTATTTTTAATAGATTATTGTAAAGATTTTTTTTTTATTATTATTATTATTATACGGGCCCAATTTGGGCCAGTGGTTCAACTTGTCGTCTCACCAATAAATAAATAAATTTAATTAAAATTGAATAAAAAAAATGCTACCTCAAAAAATAAGGGTAAGACACTAAATTTCAGATACGGGGGAAAAAAATGTATTCCAATTTTGATACCACAGCTACAAACTAGATCCAAACTACTAACTATATACAGACAAGTAAACACTTAGATATAAGAACAAATAATGAGTAGTAAAGTAAATACAACAGAACAAACATACAAACGCAACAGTGCTTTTCAGGTTTTTCAGGTAATAACCACTAACAGTGGTTTTCACTTTAAGTAATGCAATGTAAAATAACACTTCATATTTTCAAATCGTTGTAAATGTTTAGTGGAGCCATTAAGTAACCTGTATCGTAGACAGAATTATTAAATTATGTCTCTGTTTCTGTCTGTCTGAGCCTCTGTTCAGTTCGACGTGTAATCAGCCTGACCTCTAGTAGAAAGCTGATTACAACCACACAACCACAGCAAGACCAACACTCATCTACTGGCCTGTGCTCTAATCTCGCTCTCTCTCTCTCTCTCTCTCTCTCTATTTCTCCCCTCCGTTCCCCGTCATTCCTGTTCCCACCTCCCTTCGGCTTTCCGACCCCCCTGTCGCTGTGTAATCTCCAGTAAAAGGTGCATTGTTCTGTGTGGCGTGGGTATCTGTGGTCATTAACCTACATACTGAGCAGCAGGCCACAGGCTTCTTAAAGCTTTCTCAGATGCCCTCCGATCAGGAAGTTCAGCGCTCGGGTTTCTGTCTGTTAACCCTTTGCTTCCCCTGTGCACAGTGCTTTGGTAAAGGCTCGCGGCCCGTTATGAACTCTAGGGTGAACTTTAGTAATGCAATTTTGTTGTTTTTCCTTCATTCAAACTCATTTGTCAAACTATATAATCATAAATTCCAATATTGTTTTCTGCTTTTTCTTTCTGCACACTCTTTGATGTCAAGCATTAATTTTGTTATCTGAACTATGTGTCATAAGGCCATACAGTTTCATCAGTAGCATTTAGGGGTGGACGATATATCGGCCACCATATCGGTATCGGCCGATATTTGCTCATTTTTATGTTATCGTTTTCGGCCCGATAATAAAATTTGGCTGATATATTAAAGCTGATAAATAATGAATTAATTCCTTCAACACTTGACGCACTTAAGATGCACACTGTTCAACATGATTGATGTTAATTGCTTGAAATATGATTGGAATCAAAAAGGAAAATACAGTTAAGTGCAAAATGTGCTGTCGTATCGGCTATGTGAAATTATAATGAGAACATTACAATTGTGTTAGGGGATGGATTTTAATTGTGAGACTTTTTTGTTTTTGCAATCAGGCTTTCAAAAATTATTTAAAAATTGGATTTAGATTTATCGGCCGATATATCGGTTATCGGCTTTCAAATATAAAGAATTATCGGTTATCGGTATCGGCCAACATGTTCATATCGGTGCATCTCTAATAGCATTGTTGGATAAGTTTTTGTTTTTTCTAATGCATTTATATAATTTTTGGTGCATTCAAGTTAATTAGCGCAGTGCCCGTGCAAAATATGTTTTTGTGTGTGTTTTTTGTAATTGTTGGTTTTGGAAGGCTAAATGGATTCAGTATCAATTCAGGTTCTGACTGTATCGTTGCACGCATTTTTTCTTTTTGTCAGCGGTAAACTTGACATTTGTGTCCTTCGCTGAACTCAAGTGCTTCTCACTGGATCTCGTTAGCGAGACGATCAGAGTAAGAGCGTCTGCGTGAGCTCGCGCTGCGCTCAGTGTGCTGGCGTTTGGACTTTGAGCCGAGCTGATAAATGCTACGTGTGGCGCGCGCGGTTCTAATGAGTTTCGTTCCGATTTTGGCGCATAAACATTATCGAACATTTATCAACCTCTTGATATCGTTTTATCGAGAAAAATTATCGCAATAATTATCGTTAACGCTTTATCGCCTAGCCCTACCTACTATAACTTTGTTTGTATACCACCGAAACGACTTTAAAGCTGTTATATTAAGGTACAGATCTTGCATAGTATGCCTTTAAAATCTGGATCTGGATTTTTCCATTTGCAACTCATTTTACTAGTGAAGCAGATTTTCAGCAATAATAAAATGTCGGAATTACTTGGTTCAATGTGAACTGAATGTGAATTTGTTACAACACTTTCTTAAATGTTAATCGTCTTTTGGTTAACATTGGTCAACAGTCTTTTGACAACCATGAAAAGTTGTTTAAAAGGTAAAGCAAGTTATTTAGTTTTCTTTTAATATTACACATTCAGATTATGCTTTATATATTTTAATGTCAAATAAGATGTTGTTAACAACAACCCTGAATGTCTGAATATGTATATTATACATGAGTGTTTCATATTTTCATTTACATGTATTTGTAATTCTGAATTTGAAACTGAGAACACGTCATTCAAAATTAAAAAAATGTCACAATATAAAAATTCCCATCGCAAGTATGACTGGGTCAACATCTCATTTAGACCCACACACTCTTAGATTAGAGCTTATTCACTACTACTCCACTTCTAAATACACTTTATAGTGTCCACATGTGCGCTGAGAGCTCATGCTGTGTGTAGAAACTCTATTCTTAGCATGTCTGTCCTCCTCTGCAGTCACTAGTTCAGGTTACTGTGTTGCATGCGGCCCTGTTCACATGCCGTCCAACGTGTGTGTGTGTATGTGTGTATTGGTGGGTTTACTTAAATTTAGCTAACTTCTGAAAACAAATTTGTCCCCAAAGTATATGTAACAAACCTCATTTTTTGTGAAGAGCTCATTTACTGATATATATATATATATATATATATATATATATATATACACACACACACGCATATATATATATATATATATATATATATATACACACACACACGCATATATATATATATATATATATATATATATATATATATATATATATATATATACACACACACACACACACATATATATATATATATATATATATATATATACACATATATATATATATATATATATATATAATTTTTTTTTTTAAACAAATGTTCTTATAAGTGTGCAGTATCGGTTCGGGTTAGTCTATAGAATTGATTCCCAAACTGGGGTACGTGAGGTGACTGAGGGGGTACACAGTGTAAAAACATAAAAAAAGCTAGAACCGAAAGGTCAAATTCATGACATTCAATCAAATTTCCACATCTTTTGTGGTTAAAACTGACTGCATCCATCCACATATGATAGGTAGGTTACCTACAGAGAATGCTGACTTAGCCAGTCATGCTACATTATTGTCATTCAGTGTACCTTTAAAAGTGGAGTTTTAGCACTTGCTAGAATGAAGGACAAGTGTATGTAGACATACACTGTGCATCAAGATCGATTTAAGACGCAAGCTCTTGATGCACTGTAAAAATAAAAGTTGCTGGCTTAAATTAAGTACAATCAACTTGGATTTTTAAGTTATTTCAACTTAAATTACGTCAAATTCACTTGGTTGAATCTTGTGTAACTTGCAGTATAAAAAAGTTGAAATTGCTTAACTTATTTTGATGACTTAAAGCAATGTAAATTCATATGTTGTCATAACTTATTGATCAAATATTTTTCTACAGTGTGTGTGAGTTCTTGTTTTTAATGCAGATTTTCCCAAATATTCACTCTATTGCAAATGTGACATTGATTTTATACAGCAGTTTAAGCTCATATTTAGTGACGTAGACTACATTTTAAACCAAGTATTGTCAATATTGTTCGCTTTATTTGTTTTGTTAGTGAACTTGAGTTGGTAATGTAGGGAATCCAGTCGTAAAAACAGAATTTACAGTATAACGTGTAATTCCATGGAATTTGGATAAATATAAAACGTAATTTGGGAAAAAATAAAATGGATTTCATAGGGATGCACAGTTCATGATTCTGATACCGATCACAATCTTTATCTTCAGAATAAAAAGGCTACACTCTTAGAGAAAAGGGTTTATGAAGCATAGGGTTTTTTACTCAACTCCAAAGAAACTTTTATGCTAAAAAAAGGTTCAATAATGACAAGAAAGAACCCTTTTGGCATAAAGGTTCTTTATAGGCGATTAGTCATTCATTCATGTATTACATTATTCTGCAATATTTTGTAGTTGTAATTAAATGATATCACAATTTAATCATGCTGATTTTTGGAGGAGAAAAACTGAAATGGCACTCTTCGTGTGATATTGATTAACTACATAAAATGATATAAATATAGACATGTTCTAACCCCCCATATCTTGAATTTTGTCATCATTCACATGCATTCATAAATACATTTTAGGGTCTTGATGTTTGTCGGAAAGGAGAAAAAAAAATAATAACGAATAAACCCAAAAGGTTCCAAATAGAACCTTTTTCCTGGTTGCAAAGAATTATTCTTATTATTGAACCCTTAAAAAGGGTTCCGTATAGAACCTTTTAGCAGTTCCAAATACTAGGGCTGGGTATTGAGACAAATTTCACAATTCGATTTCGATTCACAAGCTTGCAATTCGATTCGATTTCGATTTCGATTCGATTCAATATCGATTATTTTGGATATCAGTTACAATAAATGGCATTTTTTCTCAAGGGAATCAAATCTCTTAACTAATGCTGTAAACTATAGGAGTCTAGTTGTAGCCTACTAGGCTTCATTAGCCTAATATGAAGGTAATAATGAATGAATCACTTAAATTACACTTTTACTTATTTTTATAATAAGAAGATTATATGAAATATAAACATTTAAATGGTGTCTGTCATAAAAAACTTGCCAGATTTATTCAAATATGAAGGTAATAATGAATGAATCACTTAAATTATACTTTTATTTATTTTTATAATAAGAATATTATATGAAATATAAACATTTAAATGGCTGTATATTTAGCAAAATGCTCCTCTCTGTAGTTATTTTTTCTAGCTGACTAACGAGTTTATGTGGGTTTTCTGAGGTAAATATGACGATACATCGATTACAAGCTGTTTAACTGACGTCTTTCCACGGTTGAAACGCTGATTTAGCGAATCAATGTGACATGATACGAATTTCTTTAAGTTGTACTCTATCTTTTAACACACTTTAAGACGCTCATTCATGTTTATTTCGTGCTGTAACTGGTATTATTAACCCGGAAGAGAGATCAGCGCTGCTGCTTCTCTTGAGCTGCGTCAGAGCGATCTCACGCCACAGCGCCAAAACGCTATTTATGTTTTTGAATTTATAAAGAAAATGGACGTAATTTGAAAATTGAAACTTTGCTTCATATCAATAGTAACAAAGGACAAAGATTATTGCGATTTTTTTGGATGCGCGCAGCCGCGATACAATGTCCCATTAATTCAAATGAAACAGGATGACTAATCGATTCTTGAGATTTAAGAATCGATATCGGTTCGTAAAAATGAGAATCGATTAATATCGAGAAATCGATATATATTACCCAGCCCTACCAAATACGTAGCGCTGATAGAACCTTTTAAGGTTCTATATAGAACCTTTTCTTCTAAGAGTGTATATTATGATTTATAATCAAATAAAAAGACTCTTTTGGTGCATGAAGTAGAATGACTGTGTCTTTTTCTAGTTACATAAAGCTTTACTGTGTCTGCTGGATCCATTACTCGATGTGTTTCCTGATTTTCATTTGTAGCAGCTGTCCGTGACTCATGCACGGGACTTCTAACAGTGCGCGTCTTCGCAACAACATTCGAGCCGTGCCATTTCAAAGGCCTCTCGCTTTTTTACCTCGCTTAGTACGAGAGTATGGTTGGTAGCATAGCACAACTGATGACATGACATGATATCACACTTTTCACACAAAACACTTTCCATCACTCGCAGATCTTTAGCACTCGGGCTGAACTCTATTGCAACACTTCTTCTGTGAGTTACCAAGCATATTGAGCTTGTCACCTTATGTGGTTGTGTCTTGTGTGTCTATTTGTTTCCCTTTCCGGTAACTTCTGAATTAATCCAAAGCATTCTGGGAAGGTCGTTTTCTGGGTCTGCCCTTCTAAAGTGAATATGCTAGTGCTAACAGCAGTAATCATGTTGTATATTACAGGATTTGTAGACGGACAAAAGCCAGCCCCTTCGTAAGTAAACAGAGGCCGCATTACGGAGATTTGCGTGTGCTATGATTGCTTTCACTGTGGTCCTCTGTTCCGTATGCTGTGTAAACCGTGTGCTAACTGTATCAGACAATAGCTTAAAAATCTATTATGTTCTTTCACGGTAAATGGAAAATTCTGTCTAACACCAGCATTTCATTTGTCGAGGAATTGTGCAAACTGTGACTATATACATTATAAATACACTGCAGTGGTAGGCCTCGTACTAATGGTACTGGAATCATATACCATGCTACTTTTATATATACCAAACATACCTTGTGAATATTGAAGAATATGATCAAATTACCAACAAAAAAGCACTAATTTTTTTATTTTATTTTTTTTTTTGCACTGATTTTATGGAAAATCTGTATGGATTGTGAATTTATAAAACTTTGATTTTTTTTTTATGCCGAGATTTTTTTGTGGGCCTGCACATGTCAGAAATAATTCAATTAAATTGCTAGTCTATGTATATTACTTTTTAAAATGTAGGTTTTTATTTAATTTCATCTCATTTTATTGTTTATTTTTACAGGGACAAGCTAATAGCTAATAGCTAGTTTACATCTTCTGTCCCTGATATTATTTCGTATTTTGTCATTTTATCATATAGTTTTGGATCTGAACAGGTTGCATTGCTCTGCGTCATCTATAAAATGTCAAATACAGCAGGAGCTCTGATAAAACATTATCAGTGACTCGGCTACCTGTCTGTATGATTTTATTACACACTTCCGATTGTCAGGAATCCTCGATGTGAACAAATGAACCATTTAAAAGATATTTCCAGCTCGCATGCGTGCATTGCAAGTTAGCTTTGCGTTCTCAGCATTGCTGCAAAGGGCTCCATAGCATATATTATCTTCTTTTACGTTCACTTTTATCTTTCAGAGCACTGAATCCTGCTGAGCTGGTTAGTTTAAATTAGTTAAACTTCCTTCAGTTTGCAGGTATGCCGGATTAATAGCACATCCAATTTAAAGACACGGGCATCTGAAGGAATCTCTATTGCCCTCTTGAGTACTGAGGCCTGTTAATGAATTTGCTAAATAAAATCCCTCTTTAATGAATTTTTATGTTGTCTATATTTTCATTGTGCATTTTATAAAAGCAATTAGTCAAGTAAGGTGCTGCTGTAATGTACCTATGGGGTCACGTTAAAATGGAGCCGTTTATATTAGAAATGCACTACTGCGTTTCAAGTGTTTTTTATTTTTTATATTGTCTTGTGATGCATTGCAGAGGTTGAATAGCACTGCAGAGTATGCTGAGGAAAGCAGCACCTTTATTATTAAAAAATGGTCCAGGGGTATGATTTTTTTTTTTTTTTCTATTTGTTGAAATAGCAGATGTGAACATAAATGGTTTTGGGATTTTGGACTCTTACGGATAATATGTACCATATGTATGTGTGTGTGTGTACGGCATCATACAGGGACTATTTTATCCATTTTAAAGATTAATATATATATATATATATATATATATATATATACAACAATCAAATTAAGCATGTAAACACTTGTGCAACTATTTCATGAATCATATATATGATTCATGAAATAGGTGCACAAGTGTTTACATGCTTAATTTGATTGTTTCAGGTCTATAACACCTCTTCCAATCGGAAATTTAGTCCAGGTTGAATCGAATCAGTTGAGGCGGTTACATGACGGCTTTTCAGTTCGAATTAGCCATCAATTCAATTGCTAATGGATTATTTGGTTGCATATAAACATAGCTACTGATTGGTCCCCATTGACATTTATTGCATAGACAAAAGAGACTTTTTTTCCCCTAAATATTTTCTTTTGTGTTCCACAGGAGAAAGGAAGTTGTTTGGAATGGTGATTAAATGATTATTTTTTCATTATCTTGTCGCAAGCTTATTTTTTGTACTTTGTTGTATTCTGATATGTGTCAGACTGCAATTAATTCAACGCAATTCAAGAACATGTGTTGTAGTGGACATTAGCATAATAAACTCTTAACAAATTAGATCGCCCTCAAGACTGAAAACAAAAAGTACTGGATATGCATGAAGCAGAAGTGGTGTCTTTTTATTCAAAATGGTGAAATATAAGGTAGTTTTTCCATCCTTGCCTTTGTAAAATGTTCAGCATTTCAAGCAGTTAATGCCATCCTCTAAACATGCAGTTCCCTAAAGCAGCAGTTATCAAATTGATAGTCTTAAAGGAGTAGTTCACTTTTCAAAAAACTTTTGCTGATAAATTTACTCACCCCCATGTCATCCAAGATGTCCATGTCTTTCTTTCTTCAAACATTCCAGGATTTTCTCCATATAATGGACGTCAATGGGGTCCAAACGGTTCAAGGTCCAAATGAGAGTTTCAGTGCAGCTTCAAAGGGCTTTAAACGACACCAGACGATGAATAAGGGTCTTTTCTAGCGAAACGATCTGTCTTTATTTCGTTCGTTGAATGAACCAAATGACTCTGAATGAACGAGTTCGAACAGGAGAGTCACGAACGCTCATCACACAACAGAGCAAGGCAAGCATTTGTGCTTATAAAACTTAAACTTTTGTATTTATTTATTAAATGACCGCTCGTTTCGCTAAATAAGACCCTTATTCATCGGCTGGTGTCGTTTAAAGCCCTTTGAAGCTGCACTGAAACTCTCATTTGGACCTTGAACCGTTTGGACCCCATTGAAGTCCATTATATGGAGAAAATCCTGGAATGTTTTCATCAGAAACCTTAATTTCTTTTCGACTGAAGAAAGAAAGACGTGGACATCTTGGATGACATGGGGGTGAGTCAATTATCAGCAAATGTTTTTTAAAAGTGAACTACTCCTTTAAATGGTTGACTTATTATACCATGACTACATGTAATCATGATGCATATCCGTTAGCTGTGCCGCTCCAATGATAAAATCAATATATCGTCCGTCCTCTTTCGCATTTCTGTTTGCACCGGCAAACTTGTTTCTGGCCTTATTGTTCATGGCAACGAGAATTGTCTTTGTGTCTCCGATTTGTCTTTGTGTCTCGAGTCCTGGCAGGTTTTGTGAATGTTCGGAGAATATTTGGCCGTTGGTAAACAGTTTACCCTGAAGATTTGATTGCAGTTTCCTGTTGTTTGTTTAGCGCCGTGCTGCTGGATTACGTTCGGTTTTCTGCCTGTCCGTAAACACATCTGCACAGATATCAGCGGACAGGACTGATTCACGCTATTTGAACATAAAAAGCAACATGGAAATATGAAGTAATGCAAAAATACAGAGCAAGACCTGTCCAAAATGGGCTTGATGCTTATGTGTTTATTTTGATAATGAAAATACATCAAATAATGTGTTTTCCTTTAACAAAGGGATACAAGGAGACATTTAGACATTAGTTGGAATACAAGAAATACGTTTTTGAAATATCATATTTAATAATAATAGGCATTTAAATAGTGCCGATACTAATAAAATGTACATTTAGAATATTACGTGTTAATAGTCTTTCCTTCCTGTATCAAATGTGGCTCAGATAAAAGTTTACATTGAAATTAAATGGCAGATACAGTTTGTGTAACCTAAATACCAATAATAACTGAGGAATAAATCATGTAGTTCACTGGCCGCATAAATGTGCAGAAGTGCCACATTTTTACTTGGAAACGTGCAGTGCTCATTTATTGAATTAAATCATTGTATTTTGAAGTTTAATAATCACGTTAGACTGTTCCTGTTTTCCAAATCTAAAACTTTTGTTATATTATGTAAGACTTGCGGCCTTAAATTTCATAAAATGTTTTTTTTTTTTTTTTTTTTTTTAAAGAGCCCCTATCATAGCATTTCAAATGTTCCTATTTTTGTTTTAGGAGTTCCCATAAACAGTTTAACATGCATGCAAGGATAAAAAACACTTTATTTGTCTTATAATATGCATTTATTTTTAACTGATTTGCTCAACGACTCCCAAATGATTCGTACAACGACTCATTTTTCCAAAGCACTCCTTTGCGTGATGCTAATCTTTTTAAATTGACTAAAGGCGAAACTAAAAATGAAAATAAAAACAAAAACAAAAGCACAAACTAATTATATTAGCCTGCATTTGATTACCCCATTATAATGGTCACTTTCATAAAAATATACTTGTAGGTTTAAAATTCCACATACGGCACATTTATGGTCTCCAAAAACAAATATTTTCGCAATATGTTTACTGTATCGATATAAGCGGTATTCCCTCATTCCATATCGTTAAAAAAAAAAAAAAAAAAATATTGATATATTGTTTCAAACGCCATGTACCGCCCAGCCCTAACATGCACCTAAAGAAATTTTACACTCGTACAGATTAAGCGAGTGAAATGCATTCACTTATTATGATCCCTGACTTACCACGTTAATATAGAATGAAACTAATGTCCAATATTGGAATAATCCATTTATAAAATGTGTTGTTCTTTCCTTTTCCCACTTTTCCAAAGCCGTTTATTTGTCCGTGCCGGGGTCAAGAGGACACACGAAGCCGTAATGCTGCCCTGTGCCGTTGTAGACGTGGTGGTGATGCCACACTGGGTGGTTTGTTGGAGAATAAATCAGAGCCGTCAGTCGCTCCACCGCCGGTGTCCCAGTAGAGACGCAGTCCGAGGTCACACGCTGGAGGGTTTCGAGCGCTCTGTTTGTGTTTCCACTCCCCGGCTCTGGCCCCTGCCTTTCTGTGTGCCTGTTTTTGCCTTCGTCTCGTGTCTCGGTGGCAGGAACAAACCTAGTCATTTGCCTCCCCAAAGTTCACTGAAATAGTTGCACTGGTACAATCCTCCATGCGTGTACTTCCAGAATAACCTTGATTGTTACTTTGTGATGTAAACAGTGTTGTAATCGTGACTGCGGAGTTCGTATTTGGTGCAGGGAGCCTGTGGATGTGAGGTTTTTATGATTGCAGAACTTCAGAGGGAATAAACCCATGAAATATTAATGTTGACGACTACCTAGAGTGCAAACTAAACAATGAACGCTGTTTCCTGGTGTTGAATTTTTCATTTTTGGGTGACATCTCAAAACGGATGTTGTTGGACATGACTTTAGCATAGGTTTGCTAATGCAACATTCAGTGCACATTATTTCAATTGCATGATAACATGTGTCGTGTGCTGCCTTTTTTGTTGTTAATAATGGTAAATTGTGTACTGGTTAATATATTTATGTGTTTGAGGGTTGATTTTGAGTGCTACTTTTATTATTGCATGCACCGTGTGAAGCCCTTTTACATCAATTTGCTGTAATTAAGGCGTATTTTTAAATGTGATCCTTGAATTAATGATTTTACCTTTTAATAAGTGGTCATCATTTGGTCATTAGGGTGCACTGTTAGGCCTTTATACTTTCAAAATTCAGCTAAATGGTTCAGATTCAGATCTATAGACTACTCAAATGATAAAGGTCTAAATTATCACCACTAATGCAATGTATGAATAATGTGCCATGCATGCGTGATGATGGGTCTGCGTCTGGGTTATGCAAGGTAAAACGGTGTAGGAGGAGAATCACCTGGCGGCGAAAGATACAACGTTTTTTCTTTTTTTCTTCTAAATGTTTTCATTTGTAATGTTTCTTATATAATTGTTGATTATATTGGAAATCCATCTTGTAAATCATGTAAACTTGATTGACTGCTTCATTTCCCCTTTAAGTTTTACAAACATGTTTACAGAATGCTGCTGGGTGCTCCCTGCACTTTTTTTTTACAAGTTATTATTATTATTAATAACTAGGGTTGGGTATCGAGAATCGAGTATCGATTGGAACCGGGACTAACTTTTCGTTTTTCCCGGAATCGTTCAAAAGTTAAAATTTCGATTCCTAGTTTCGATATTCACAGTCCGCCGAGCGGAAGAAGAAACCGCTGAACAACACCAACGAAGAAGCGTCTACCGGAAGTGTTGGCATAACCGCGCGAGTCGAACATGAGTAGCTTACGTCGGCGGTACAAAGTGTGGCTTCACTTTTCTAAAAATAACGAAATCTCGGCAAAATGCAAAATTTGTGACAAAAGGAGTATTTGTGACAGGAGTATTTCCTTCAGAAAGGATTATTTCCTTCAGAAAGACCGTTGGTTAGCAAGGTTAGCTAAACTTTTTTGACCCCGCCTCTTAAAAGAATCGGAATCGAGAATCGTTAGGAACTGGAATCGAAACAAGGAATCGGAATCAGAATCGTTCAAATTCAAACGATACCCAACCCTATTAATAACAGTTCTCAAATTCAAATTAAAATGATTTTAAAGAAAGTATTTGTCAAAACCCTTTGTTATTCTTAATTTTTACATTAATTTACAGTTTTACACCAGACATAGGCTATATAATATCGGTTCAAAATATCGGTTATTATCGGTCTATTTGATCTGTAATAAGCATCGGCCCTGAAAGTCACATATCGGTCGAGCCCTAATCTAGATCATATAAAAAGCAGTCCTTTCAGTCCTGCGACTCATTAGCTTATTTCTAAAGGGGTTTGGTTTGAGCATGATTTAAACTTATTTTAAAAAGCTTATAACTTGTTCGCTGCGAGTGAACCTCAGAGACGGATGGATTATTGGGTTTAAGAGGCTGTGTGGCACGGTTGTAAGCTGAAACACTGAGCGCAGGAAATCTTGTGGTTGTAGTTGTAACACGTTTGTCCCACACTGATGATGCACACGGACAGTGCAGCTCTTTTCTCCTCACCGCCTCTTTTTTTCTCAGAGAGAGTGACTCAGCTGGTTTTTACTCGGGCCCACTGGGTGTCAGGTGTCGTGGAAATGTTCTTTCCCAGGAGCCTCTGCTCTGTGTCATCTGTTCGCATCGCGAGTCTATCGGGGAAGGTATTGTTTAGGTCTGTGGGTCTCTGCTGATTTGCATTTCATCCAGAAGAGACCCAGGCATCAGTATCAGATGCTCTCTAATTGCGGACTTTATCGTTTGTTGCTTTGAGAAATCGCAGAACAAATGTAAAGATGAAGCACTGAAGGCCTTTTGTGAAGCTGCTGGTTTGATATGTAAACGCCTCCTTGTTCTTTAGGCTCTTTATATTGTGATGATGCAAAAACATACAGACACATGTAGACATAATGCAACAGTGGAGATGCATTTATGATGTGGAGAAGTGTCGGTCAACTCAAATATGACTTAGTTAATACAGCTGTGTGTAAAATGTGTTGTTATTATTTTGGGAAATTGTTATTAAGATGTTTCAGTTAAAATATAGGCATACATGTTTTTGGCAATCACTGCTTGTTGCTATGGTTACTCACAGCTAGGGGTGTAACGGTACACAAAAATCACGGTTCGGTACGTACCTCGGTTTTAAAGTCACGGTTCGGTACGTTTTCGATACAGCAAAAAGAAAGAAATGCCAGAGAAATTTCCTATTTGTTTAAAGAAAAAATATTTTTAAATAAGTGTGAGTTTTCCTAGATCTTGAAACTTTCAGGTTTATAAATAGGGGTCATCTTTGAAGGATGAACAAATAACGTTTTGGTCATCACATTAAAAATAACATTTAAATATATATTTATTTATATAATATTTGAATTTTGAAGTGCTGGTAAAAGATGTGTGAAGTACTTGAAAGCATTTCACCATTCCAGCCAAACTGGTTCCAGTTAGTGTTCCTATATTAAATCTATGGTGAATGTTGCTGGTCTGTGGACGAAAGTAACACTAGTTCATTCACGGCACAATGTTTCTCCTGGTTTCCATGACAGCGCTGTTTGATCTAATAGAGATCTACGGTTAATAATGGAGAAATGTGAATGCATCTCACTAGATCTCGCAGCGATGTTATTACCTCAGTGGCGAATTCAAATGTTTTCTTTACCGGATCTCTTAGCGCTGTGTGTTAACAGTGTTGCTTGATCGAGATCGGCTCGTGCTGCACAGATTTTGCTGGTCCGAACTGATAAACAATCCGTGAAGCACATAACGAGTAGCGCAGTTTCGTTCTGCTTTCAGAACCATTTGGATTGCCATTTGATGTTGCGCAACGTTGTGTTGGCCGCGTCAGCACGAATTTTGCCGGCAAGAAAAATGGTCCAAGCAATCGTTCGGTTTGTATGCGTACCGAACCGGAAGCCTCGAACCGAAACGGTTCAATACGAATACATGTACCGTTACACCCCTACTCACAGCTGATGTAGCCAGCGCAGTTTCACCAGAACTTATGCGTCCGAAATCGCATACTATGTGAGTAGGTACTATATATAAGAATGTACTTCACAACCGTTAAAAAAGTATGTTCTATATAGTACGAATACGGGTAGCATGAATGAGTCCGGATGGACTACATGCGCCATGTTGTTGTCACGTGACATACGCTGTCACAACATTGCGAAAATTTAAAGAGGCCATCCCAGTGACTGCACCAACTTCGCGCTGTTTTTAGTTCTGTTTTCATCTGCGTTTTTACGTCGTCCGAGCCGAAAATCAAGAGGAGGCGTCGGTCAGCTGCTCGCGGATCACGCCTTTTGCGGAATTTCTCAAATAACATTTATTTACCTAATAAATTTTACACACACACACACCCGTGTGTACGGGTGTTAGTGTGCTGGCTGCAAATATGATAATGGCGATGCTGACTCGTCATTCCTGCTGTAGTGAATGCACGCGCCTATGGATTATAGGGCTGGGTATTGAGACAAATTTCACAATTCGATTCGATTTCGATTCACAAGCTTGCAATTCGATTCGATTTCGATTACGATTCGATTCAATATCGATTATTTTGGATATCAGTTACAATAAATGGCATTTTTTTTCAAGGGAATCAAATCTCTTAACTAATGCTGTAAACTATGGGAGTCTAGTTGTAGCCTACTAGGCTTCATTAGCCTAATATGAAGGTAATAATGAATGAATCACTTAAATTACACTTTTATTTATTTTATAATAAGAAGATTATATGAAATATAAACATTTAAATGGTGGCTATATATTTAGCAAAATGCTCCTCTCTAGAGTTATTTTTTCTAGCTGACTAACGAGTTTATGTGGGTTTTCTGAGGTAAATATGACGATACATTGATTACAAGCTGTTTAACTGACGTCTTTCCACGGTTGAAACGCTGATTGAGTAAATCAATGTGACATGATACGAATTTCGATAAGTTATACTCTATCTTTTAACTCACTTTCAGATGCTCATTCATGTTTATTTCGCGCTGTAACTGGTATTATTAAGCCGGAAGAGAGATCAGCGCTGCTGCTTCTCCAGAGCGATCTCACGCCACAGCGCCAAAACTCTATTTATGTTTTTGAATATCTAAAGAAAATGGACGTAATTTGAAAATTGAGACTTTGCTTCATATCAATAGTAACAAAGGACAAAGATTATTGCGATTTTTGGATGCGCGCAGCCGCGATACAATGATCCATTCATTCAAATGAAACAGGATGACTAATCGATTCTTGAGATTTAAGAATCGATATCGGTTCGTAAAAATGAGAATCGATTAATATCGAGAAATCGATATTTATTACCCAGCCCTAATGGATTAGGTAATAAAATTATTTATTTCTAATTGTTTTGTTTAAAAGTAGACATATTTTGACTGTCTATAGGCCTATTTCTCATGTCTATGAGGCAAGTATCCTATATGCTGAGTTTCGGTTCATTTATGACGCGCTCCAGTTCTTGCAGTCGAAGACGGATAAACTTTCTACTCTCAAGTGTCTGTGCGCTTATCAGTTTTATCATATATATTATTTATATATATATATATATAAATATATTTACTTTTATATATTTATATATATAGTTATATATTTTCTTTTCGCCTTTTCGAATTCTATGATTTTGGACATACTACTAACTACTCTGCTCGCACACTATGTAGTTTTTCGCATACTATATAGTAGGGAAGTATTCGATTTCAGACGCAGCTTAGGTGTCCTCTATCACTTTTTAATGGACACCCCGCAGCCAATCAGAATCGAGTAGCCTTTTCATTTAGACCATGGTATAAGCAGTTATTTTGTAACGCTGGTGTGATACACATGAGCTGTAACCAGTCCAGGATTGAAGCAGACATGAACATAAGTCCTGTTCCCACCGAATGACCTCCGGAACTGGAAAATAAAGCTCACATGCTCCAAACACACACCCGTCTCATTAGACTTTTTTACTGAATATTATTTTTGTTCAAGCAGCCAGGATGTTTGTTTATTGGTCACGTTTAAGAACCAATCAGAATGTGTTTCTGGAAGGTTTCTTGTATTTCCTGTGGCCTTTTGTGCTTTTCAGTGCACTTTGAAATTGACATGTCAAACAGGGTCGAGAACTGCCAAACTATTCCTGACTTGTCTTAAGAATTTCAGATCTGAGATTTGGGAGATGATTGATTGTTGCCGTCTCACAGTTGTTTTCCATACCCAGAGGTTTACGCTGACAGATAGTTTTAAATGTATTTTTGGACCTGCAGTTTTTGAAGAAGAGATTTTCTCTCCTCGCTTCTGTCAGAGTTGAGTTTTGGG
Source organism: Pimephales promelas (assembly GCF_988280905.1). NCBI lineage: Eukaryota > Metazoa > Chordata > Actinopteri > Cypriniformes > Leuciscidae > Pimephales > Pimephales promelas. The sequence goes on along the minus strand of NC_142773.1, from coordinate 40,815,454 downwards.
TTTTTTCTTCCAGTTCCTGAGATTTACGCTTTTGTGTGACTTGTGGGAAAATTTGATTCTTGTTCCATTAGCAATTTTGCATTGTAATAATATTTAAAACATTCAATTAAACTATATTCTGTAATAATCCATAATGCTGATGATTTTTATTCCACCTGCACATGCTCAGTATTTTCTTACATACATATATTGAATTAGAGTTGTTGGCTGACTTATTTTTGATTTATTTATTTCAAAATGTCTGTATATTTACTAGGGATGGGCATTCGATTACATTTTCTTAGTCGATCGTCGGAAGAATTAACGATCGACTACCGATTAATCATTAATATTTTTATATTCAAATTTATTATATTTCACTTTTTATAAATTAAAAATGCAATAAAAATACAACAATAAAGCGTGTTTTTCCTCGATTAGATCTTTATTACAAGATTATCAACTATCTAAATTTGAAGATATGCGCGGCGGTGCTCTATACATTTTCTTGAATTTTTTTTCTTTACTCTAAAATTTATTGACATTCTTCTTAATGATCAATAATCGATCGTTGATTAATCACGCCCATCCCTAATATTTACAAAATACAATTAAGTTGGTCATTGAAAATTTGTACTTTTATTCATAATTTTTTCAGTTATATGAAGGTTCAAGAGAATTAACAAATCACATAATCTTGATTTTATTGCATTTTACAAAATGTCCCAAAATTTCTGGAAATATATTTTATTATTTTATAATCTCTATGGCTCTGAATCTGAAATTGCACATGTATCAAATATAGTTTGATACTTTTGAATCTTAGCACAGAACAAAGTAAGTTATGAAGTAAGTCTTAATATAATGTGCTTCCAGTATCCGATGCTGGCTACAACCGTAACCGTAACATTGGATGATATTTTATGTTTACCAATGTCATACGTAGGGTTGGGTATCGAGAATCGAGTATCGATTGGAACCGGGACTAACTTTTCGTTTTTCCCGGAATCGTTCAAAAGTTAAAATTTCGATTCCTAGTTTCGATATTCACAGTCCGCCGAGCGGAAGAAGAAACCGCTGAACAACACCAACAAAGAAGCGTCTACCGGAAGTGTTGGCATAACCGCGCGAGTCGAACATGAGTAGCTTACGTTTCGCGGTCCAAAGTGTGGCTTCACTTTTTTTTTTAAATTAACGAAATCTCGGCAAAATGCAAAATTTGTGAGAAAAGGAGTATTTCCTTCAGAAAGACTTGGTTAGCTAAACTTTTTTTGACCCTGCCTCTTAAAAGAATCGGAATCGAGAATCGTTAGGAACCGGAATCGAAACAAGGAATCGGAATCGGAATCAGAATCGTTCAAATTCAAATGATACCCAACCCTAGTCATACGTTCATATTGTATTCATATTTAGTGAATCACTGAAATGCAGAGTTGTATCAGTTATTGAGGTTCTAATGTGCATCATATGATTGTGTTTCAGGCCCATGATGAAACCTGTGAGCCGTAGCTGCCACGGCTAGTCATAAGATGCGCCATGGCCAAACCAGGATCGGACCGAGATGGAGCCATGGTGGAGAAGACAGCGGGGAAGAAGGTGAGTCGGATCATCCTGGGATATTCTGTAATGTACCTTTTTAGCTCTGTTAAAAGATTGAAGATTTGTATAAACAAAAAAGTTGTTATATAATAAAAATAATAATAATATATTATATAATAATATTATAATTATTATTATCGCAATAACAATATTTTATAATAGTAGTAGGACTATTATTATATTTCAAATTTATATTTAAAAATATTTTTTTCAACCATCTAACTTAATAATTTTGTTGTTCTAAAAAAAAACTAGTATGATTTTACATCTTAAAGAATTTTTTAATCCTATGTGTGTTTATCATATGATTAGGACATGACAATTAACCGCTTGCTGGTAATTTCATTAGGGTCGGCAGTGGCTCTTTTATTCTTTAAATATTTCATATATTTTTCATTTAATCAATATGACCTGCTCAAAAGATCTTAATCTTATTATTTTTAGTGCATTTACGCTGTTATACAAACAGTTTATTATATTAAGATCAAGGCTTTGTGCATAATAGGTTACACAGAACATGGTTTTGACAGTATGTTCTTCTATTAAATATTAAAGCATGTGTTTATGTCTCTCAGGGTAAAGAGAAAATCTCTCCGTTTAAGAAATGTTTAGTTTTTTTCATAGTTGAATATTTAATTTAATCAATAGGACCTGCTCAAAAAATCTTAATCTTATTTTTAAGTGCATTTACGCTGTTACACAAACAGTTTATCATATTAAGATCAAGGCTTTGTGCATACTACTACGTTACACACGTTTTTTTGTTAATTTATACTTTTTACTTGTTTTTAAAGCAATTTTTTACTTTTTTGTACACATCAAGGATGGGGGGACAAAGTAAAGAAAAACAAAAGTAAATAAAAGAATAGAAAAATATAAATAACAATAACACAACTGTTACATGAGGTCTTACAAGGAGTCTTACAAAGTGATACAAGTAGAAATTGTGGTACAGTTCTTCAAGTCTACTCACAGAACATGTTTTTGACAGTATGTTCTTCCATTAAATATCAAGGTCTGTCTTTCAGAGTAAAGAAAAAATAACCAAATGTTTAGTTTTTTTATTGTTGAATATTTAATTTAATCAATAGGACCTGCTCAAAAGGACCCTATTTTTAGTGTGTTTATGCTGTTACACAAACAGTTTATTATATTAAGATCAAGTGCATACTAAGTTACTCAGAACATGTTTTTGACTGATAGTATGTTCTTCCAGTTAAATATCAAGGCGTGTGTTTCTGTCTTTCTCTCAGAGTAAAGAGAAAATCTCTCCGTTTGCCAAAACCCCGAAGCTGGATCGGAGTGAAATCCTGGGGAAAGAGGGAAAGTCTAAGTCTTCCATGAAACGGAAGCTGTCCTTCACCGTCAGTCCGCCCCGGAACGAGGAGCGGGACTCCGACACGGGTCAGTTTTGCATTAGCTCTGAAAGTTCTAGTAGCTTGTATCTGTGCCTCACTGCTGCCCCCTTCTTGTCACTTTTAGGACTTGTTTTTCTTGGACATGCTAGAGGATTTTTTGTTTTTTTTTAGGGTGTTGTGTAACAGTCAAGCCAGCCTCATCGAATGTGTGGACGATAGATTGGGTCTCGTTCAAAAACACAATAGATTTCCCCTCAAAATATATTGTCATTAGTTTACATTGAGCCTAAACCTCTTGTTTTACTCCCGGTTCTGTGGTTAGTTGCATCATGTGAGGACAAAAGGGGGTTTTCGCGTCAGAGGAAACTTTTTCAGAGTTCCTAGAACTATTGGCGGAAGATTTTGGCGTGTTTGCACCGCAGGAACTAGGAACGATTTTAGTTCTTGAACTAAATTGGCTCCTACTTCTAAGTCGGACTTTACTATAGGAACTATCCGTGACGTAAGTGTTCGCTGATTGGCCGAACCCACAAAACGCAGACACCCGCTGTTTTCAAAAAGGAATATATATTTATAAAAAAATAGGGCTGTGCAAAGATTAATTGCGATTAAACGCGATTAATCACATCCAAAATAAAAGTCTGTGTTTACATAATATATGTGTGTGTGTATAATTATTTTGTATATATAAATACATATGTCTATATATATATATATATATATATATATATCATATAGATTATGTATTTTTATATATATATATATAAATATGCAGTATTTACTTGCAAATAATTCTTAAATATATACATGCATGCATAAGTATAAATATTTTATATATGAATAACACATTTTCTTAAATATTTACATGCATGTGTGTGTCTTTATATATACAAAAAATAAAATAATTATACTCCGCACACATGCATTATGTAAACACAAACTTTTATTTTGGATGCGCTTAATCTTTGCACAACCCTCATAAAATAATAATAGTATATATAATATAGTTAATTATTATTTACCCTTTTTTGTTGTTGAATTATCAAAAATAACTATACTGTTATTATTATCATGATTAAAAAATGTCTCTTACAAAAAATATATATATATGTATATTTTGGTCACACCGCCTACCCTTATTTTAGTATTATTTTTATACTATAATAGTATTTATAAATATTTTGAACAAGCTTTTATTTTTATATTTTTAATTTTAGTTTGTTTTATTCATTTTTTTATGTGCTTTAGTAATTTTAGAAACTTAATAAGCTTAAAAATTAGAAAAGTTGCCTTTGCAATCAACTGAAATAAAATAGAATAAAACAACTATCAGATGGAAAAAATTTTACTTATTGGATTTCAGTTACCAAAAAATGCTTTTTATTAGTTATTAGTTTTTAGTTATCAATAACAACACTAGTATAAACAAAAAGATTTTAAGAAGTACACTTATTGTGAATTTGTGAGCTTATGCAGAGACTTTTATGTCCTGCTTTTTTGGATGGGAATGGATTTAGGTTTAGTGATGTCATCTGTGACTCTTAATATTCATGCCGGAGTCATTGAATCCTGTGCTGTGATTTGTTATTTGAGTGAGGGGCGGAGCCTGTGGGTGTAATCAGTGCTCTGCTCTCCCGTCCCTCCTTCCCATCCACCTCTCGAACCCTGAACCTCCCCCTCCTTCCCCACTCCCGCCTCTCTGCTTCTGCACTGTAGATGACTCTGACCCCGGGCAGTCGAGCGATGTGTGGGGAGAGAGATTACTTCCTCCCTGCAGGATATACGCAGGTAAACGCCTCTGTTAAAGTCGCACAGTAGAGCTGCACGATTCTGGAGAAATCATGAGTTTTTTTGTTGTTGTTTCAAACAGATTCTCCTACAATTCTGAACAGAAAGCTTAATAACATGTAAATTACTAGAGGTTCTGCAAAAATACGAACTGCTTCAGTATTTAATTTATTAATTATTTAAATGTACCAGTAATTAAATGTTCAACTAATTAGAATGAATATATATATATATATATATATATATATATAAATACAGTGTATGTATATATATATATATATATATATATATATATATATATATATAGACCATTTCACAAGACGTAAACAACACTGGTCCAGAAACACTTCCTGTTTCAGTTTGTAACTGTTTTCTTTATTTCACATGTAAAAAAAACATCTTAAAGATGTTTGTTTAACTTTTTGATTCAGTTTTAAATGTTCTGTTGGTTGTATTTTATCCCAGCTTTTATGTAGTGTTAAAAAACTGAAACAGGAAGTGCTTCTGGACCAGTGTTGTTTACATCTTGTGAAATGGTCTATATATATATTCATTAGGGCTGTGCAAAAATTAATTGTGATTAATCGCATCCAAAATAAAAGTCTGTGTTTACATAATATATTTGTGTGTGCTGTATATAATTATTTTGTATATATAAATACACACACATTCATGTATACATTTAAGAAAATGTGTTATTCATATATAAAATATTTATATTTATATAATATAGATTATGTATTTATATATATATATATATATATATATATATACAGAATTTAAGCACAAATAATTCTTAAATATATTCATGCATGCATAGGTATTTATATATACAAAATAATTATATACAGCACACACAAATATATTATGTAAACAACACAGACTTTTATTTTGGATGCGATTAATCGCAATTCATTTTTGCACAGCCCTAATATACATACATATATATATATATATATATATATATATATATATATATATGAAGAGTTCAGATGCAAAAGCCTCTAAATGCCATTTGAAATTTTCTTCTAGAATGATCATTTTTATCAAGCTTGTATATTTAAGTTCAGTGATTTCACTTAAATGGCAATTATAATTACCTATTAATTGTTATTTAAGTGAAATTACTGAACTTAAATATACAAGTTTGATAAAAATCATCATTAAAGAAGAAAATTTCAAATGGCATTTAGAGGCTTTTGCATCTGAACTCTTCATATATATGTGTGTATATATGTATGTGTGTGTGTATATATATATATATATATATATATAAAGGTTTTAATGAATGATTTAATGACTGTTAAATGGCATTTTTCAACAAATCTCTTGAACGAATGAATCAATGACAAATACAGTCACTTGCCGCCACCTACTGGTGTAACAATGTAATCAATATAATCGTTATTTAAAGCGCCATGTTACTTTTAAAAGGGGATTTGCCTTATATAGATCACTACCATAGACATGGGTTTACTATCTCAGTACTTCTGTGGTGATGTGAACATTTGTAACGCAGAAAAAATAACGATACTGTGTGATTAAAAGGTTCTTTGGAGTCGAGTAAAGAATGAACCCTTTTTTCTAAGAGTGTAGATCCGTGACATTTAGTCAAAGGTTTAATAGACAGGTTGTCATTTAGGAATGAATCGAAATCATGATCTTTTAGCGATTAATCGTGCAGCTCTTCACCACTACAACGGTTGCAGTCACGGTTCGGCAACGCCTTTATTTGTTGTTTCTCTCCTCCCGACGGCTGGCTAATACGAATGTAGTTTCCGTAACCACTTCCGCATGACCTTTTCTGTATGCTAGCCTTTCTGCATCACTCTCAGAGAGACAGTCTTCTTTAGGTTGCATCATTTTATGTGCAGAGTCGTCTCTCGCGCATTCGCTCTTTATATTTATGTCATTATAAAAAGCGATTCGGTTCAAGGAAGCACACACACACACACACTGACTCTTTCTCGGTTTAACAGCTGCATCTGTTCTAATGGCATGCCTTTCAATAGCGCACAGAGACTCATGGGAACAGTGTTAGATGGGTAATGCATGTGTCTGTCAGGCTGGAACGTTTCCATTGCAATTCCTCCAGCTGTTTGTTTAAAGGGCATAAATTGCATCAGACGTTGACATTTTCAGGAACTGAGGTGCATGAATGCAAGAGGAGAGCTGTGCTCATGCTCTGTTCATCCTTTCTCTTGTTTGCGGCAGACAAAGATGTTCCAGATAAGAAGAAAGTTAAGAAGGAGCCAGGGACTAAGAAGTCGACCCCTGTGAATATTTTGTTCGGCTACCCTTTATCAGAGCGAAAGCAAATGGCACTGGTCATGCAGATGACGGCGAGAGACAACAGTCCAGGTAGGAAATTAGTTTTTTCTGATTTAGTTTTTTTTTTTTTAATCGCTAAACATCGGGTTGTTGTTTTACACTGAGGTAAAAGTTGTCACTGATATTTTGTTTAGTAGACCATCCTTATCTCCTGAATTTTATTTGTTCATGTCAAAAGCCAGTATTTAAAAATTACAAGGATATTTATATGGAGTTTATAAATATTTTCAGTATTTATTGTTTTGTTTATGTACTTTTATAGTATGTATTAATATTTTAAATGAGCTTTTAGACTGTGATATGTGTGTTTGCTTACTGTTTTGTCATGGTTGTTTCTATGCAATGCATTTTGAGAAACTTTAAATAAAATATAAAATAGTTTTTTTATATTATTATTTTTATAGTTATATGCTTTTGCCATTTTTATTTGTTTCCTTTTTTATTATTATTATTTTATTAACATTTTTGAAGTTATATGAACAACCAAAAATAGGAAAAAAAAAGAAAAATAGCATCTAGATTGCCTCAGTCCACAAATATATACAAAATAATTATTGAATATACACATATATTAATAGATACACATAAATTGCAATATTCGCAATTGTTTTATAATACAGCAAATCATTTTGATTTGTTTCTAATATTTCTATTTAGATTTATGTTTTTCAATTTTAGTTTTAGTGATTAAAGTACTTCGACTTACTAGTTTTTCATCAAATATTTATATTTTAGTTTATTTCAGCTTTATTTCAACCATTGAGTGAATGAATGAATGAAAAGTTTTTATTTCGAACATGTAAAAAACAAACAAAAAAACAATCATAATAAAAATTAATAACAAAAAACTATTTTAACTTATTCATGTCCGAAAAGGAGTAGGAAGAAGCATAAGCTTATTCAATCCTAACCCATCTTCACTACTTTTTAATAATTCATTAACTAATTAACCTGTTGACTGAACATCTTGATCTATTTCTTTCTACACACCAAAAAACAAAAACAGCATACTTATTTACCTATGTTTATACACATCGTAAATAATAAATTGCATAAAAATATAAATAAAAAAATGAAATAAAAAAAGGGAAAAAAAATATAAATAAACTATCACCTAACTAAAACTAAATAGTTTTTGAAACTTTTAAAATTATTGGAAATGTTAGTTAATTTTAGTAATTATTTCAGCCACCAGTTTATTTATGATCAGCGAGTTATGCTGTAGTCATTTGTTATCAGAGCGCTCGCTTTCTTTTGTAGTCTAGTCAGGTCAGATTGACAATTCAGATAAACCAAATGTCTGTGGCGTTCTCTGTAATCTCAGATACCACACCGAACCACCCCTCTCAATCTCCGGCGGTGCAGAAGAAGATCGCTAGCAGCTCGTCCACACGGCAGAAGGACAAAGTGAACAAACGAAACGAGAGAGGGGAGACTCCCCTGCACATGGCCGCCATCCGAGGGGACGTCAAGCAGGTGAAGGAACTCATCGGCCTCGGCGCAGATGTGAACGTCAAAGATTTCGCAGGTGAGACTGTGTGTTTTATGCACATTTACAGGATTGCATCACCTGATAACAAGCTGTCTGTTGTTTATTTTCATGTGTTATGGAATTAAATAATCGTCTTAATCATGTAATTTGATTTGGTAACAGTTTACAAATTCTAAAATAATATAGAATCAATAAATCAATATTTCAAATGTGGAATCTACATAAATATCAGCATAAGTATCTCCTAATAATAATGTCTTGGTAAGATGATATTTAAATGCTTTAAAAACGTATATACTTTCAAAACATATAATGCAACCGCTATTTACTTTTTTATTTGTTTTATTTCTGTGGCTGAAAAATTATGTTAGACCTACCTGAAAAACCTGAAAAGCACTGATTATTTAATTTGTCTTTTGTTCTAGTGTATTTATTTGTGCTATTGCTTGTAATTTGGTTATCTGAGCCCTGCATGTCTTCATGTGCCCCAGATTGTGGTATACTAGAAACAGGCAAAAAATATATATATATATAATAGAGTAATTTCAAGAAGGTCATCACATCACAGGATTCCCGCGGGGTCTTAAAAAGCCTTAAAAGCATTAAATTTATTCATTTGGAAATAATACCTTAAAAAGACTTGAATTTTGATGTCTAGGCCTTAAAATTGTATGGAACTTCTCCGTATTTTGTTATTTGTCAACCATGATTATTATGATTTTTGATGTTTATTGTTCAGGGGTCTCTCTCTAAGTAGCTAATTTAAAAAAAAAAAAACTTAACATTGTTCGGCAAACTTTCTTGTGGCCGACTGAAATGTTTTTTATTTTTTCACACCTGATTGGCTTTTTATCTTTTACCCATTCCACATTTAAAAAATAAATGAACACAAGTTCAAGGATTTAGTTTTTCTTTGGTGGTAGGGACGTGAAATAGGTATTCATTTTTTATATAATTGGTCTTTAAAAGACTTGATTTTAACTTGAAGAAACCTGTAGGTTTTTTGTAGTTTTTTCTAAATTAATTTTTCTTTTTCCCTACAACTGGAATACCTAATTTTGGTTGTTTTCTGATAATAATTTTCACTAGATTTGACACATTGCACATTTTTAGCATGGGATAGATTTAAACCCCTTTTAGCCAGAGGCTAATTTTCATCTGCAGTCCTGGGACTTCAGCAAAGTTTTAATCATGTTGGTATAATTTAGAGGCAGTAGAAATTTGGCTTTATAGGATTAAGCAGTTGTCCAATTGAAGATTCACATGAGCTCAAACCAGTTCGATATATATATATATATATATTTTTTTTTCCTTCAGGTTGGACGCCTCTCCATGAAGCTTGTAACCTTGGTTACTATGATGTGGCGAAGGTTCTGATTGGTGCAGGAGCGGAAGTGAACACGCAAGGATTGGATGACGACACTCCGCTTCATGACGCCTCCAGCAGCGGACACAAAGATGTGCGTTTTACTTTAAATCATGCCATTTACAGCTAGTGATCAACCTACTGATACTTACAGCACACTTATGTTAAACATTGATGACGATACACTCAAAGTTGACTAATATCTGTTGCAAGCATTTGTGAATCTTTCTGATAATCTATATTGTCTATTTTCATAGATTGTGAAGCTGCTCTTGCGTCACGGAGGCAATGCCTTCCAGGCCAACAAGAGAGGGGAGAGACCCGTTGATGTTGCTGACTCTCAGGAGCTTGAGCAATTACTCAAGGGAGAGATCCCGCTTTCAGAAGCAGAAGAGAGCTCTTCAGGTACAGAGACGTTTGCCACTGCTGTTGCTATTGGTATTTCTTTTGAACTTTTCTTTCTCAAGGGCTGTCAACTTTTTCGGCATGCATATCCAGTCATATCCATTTTCTAAATAGTTTTAAGTGTTCTCTAACTATAATTTAGTTTTATTAACCCATTTGGAGGAATATTTATTTCTAATATTTAGCGTATTTGACATCTCTGCATTTGTCACGTGCTTTTATACAAAGCGACTCAAAAAAAAATTGTTTTAGAATAAAATTGAATAGGGTTAAGCAAAAAAAAATAAATACAAAGCGACTTACATTGCGTTCAAGCCAAAAAAATTGTTTAATTAATGAACAAAGAATGGCTAGTTAAAACAGTAGAGCACGGCACTCCCGTCGGTCATATGATCGATTGTTTTTATCTTTCTGTAAATGCCCAGTCAATAGGAAAACGGACTGACAAATTGTCAAGATTTTTATCCAAACAACATTGTTGCAAAATTTGGAGATTTTTTCTATTAGTTTGACCTAAAGAATTATACATACGTTCAGTTTCAAGGTTTTTTTTTTTTGTTCTATTGGTTACCTCAGACATTCATTCTTTATTAAGTACTTTAAATAAACTGGTTAAATAAATGTTGGTTGAGCCTTTTTACAATTGTAACTAGTTCTGCTTATGCATTACTGAGATTAGTATTTATTTAAACACAGATATGTCTTTTAATTATTTTATTTTTGATTTAATAGCATTACATTTTTTTTTTCCCAAATTTTTTTGTTTGAACATAAAGACAACAAAATAAACCGAATAATGGGTAGGAAACAAATAAACAATTAAAAAATGAAGATAATGAGATGCACATTACAAGACATCCAGAACAACACTAAACCATAAAACACATAAAATATACATTTTAATATTACAGCACACAGCCTGACATTTTGTAGTTTAATTCTACTATTTTACCAGAGCCATTGTTTGTTTTGCTGGATTACAAGAACTGAGTTAAAAATTGGACTTGACCAAAGAAGATGACTTTAATCATCCTAGTTAGGTCATCTTGGGTTTTCTTCCATTTTAAAGCAATAGTACCCTTGGCCTGAAGTAAACTAAAATCAACTAGTTTGCGCTTTCTTGCATTCACCTCAACATTTAATAGCATTATATTAATTCTCTTTTTCTATTATTTTGTAATTCACAGAATCAGAGGACCCACCGTCGGTGAATCCATCCAGTGTAGACGAGAACATGGAGTACTCGGACGCTGAAAAGGACTCTGACAGTAAATCGACAACAGTGAAGGCTTCGTCGTCCATGTCGGGGCTGGATGAATACGAGTTCAAGGATGAGGAAGAGGAGGAGGACCTCAGTAAGGCACTTAACGACCGACACATCTTAAGGCGAGAGCTACGGCAAAAGGAGAAGGAGGAGAAGGAAAGGAACCACTATACTTCCAAACAAGGCAGCAAAAGCGACCAGTCAACGGTGGTGTGCAAGTCTAAAAAAACAAAGGCGTCCCGTATCTACTGCACTTCAGACAGTTCGAGCGACGAAGCCGAGGTGCCGACGGAAAGAAGGAGCTCGCCTACCAGGTCGGTCAGTGTGGATGGTCACAGATCGAAGAAAGAAAGCTTGACTCTCACGCCAGTGGAACAGAAAGAAAAAGGAAAACAAAAGAAAAAGAACAAGAGCCAAAGCAAAAACAAGGAGAACCAAGAAGTCCGAGAAGAAGGGAAAGAGAACAGCAAGTCTATTCTGTTTACTTCGGCGACTGTGTCTGACAATACTGACAAGGGCGTCAGGGAAGAAGATTCATTTAAAATGTCATTCAGTGCAAAGGATGACACATCGGTCCACCTCTTTCACCTGTCCGTAGTCAAGTCCCCTAAGCTGAACCACAGCCAAACTGACAAGCAGACAACCCCTCTGAAACAGGAGAACGCCAAGACTTGTGTTTCTATCGGCGATGGATCCTGTCCAGGGGACGGCGTCAAATACAACCACTACACAGAGTCCGACTTCTGCACAGAAGGTTCTAGCAGTAAGAGCTGCAAGCACAAAGAAAAGAGCAAGCATCACCACAAGGAGCCTAACTTAGATGGAGATGATGGCAGTTCCAGTCCTTTCAAAGACAGTAGTCTAAGCAACAGCATAGACAGTTCTGAGGCCGTCTTCAGGAAGACCGACAAAGACGGAAAAGTGGTAAAAAAGCACAAGCTGAAACACAAGGAGAAAGAAAAGTACAGGAAGGAGCACGAGGCCGAGAGGAATCGCCACCGGCAGAAAGAGCCACGCAAGGACGGACATAGGAACATGGAGTTTGATCGGGAGTTTTGGAAGGAGAACTTCTTCAAAAGTGATGAAAACGAAGATCTCACAGGCAAATGTGAGCTGCTTGCTGGCGGATCTCCACTGAAATCCTCAGACTCATCGCCTGTTAAAGAGGAACGGGGGGCGTCAAAAGACAAACATTCGAGCAGTAGCAGCAGTAAAGACAGGAGGCCAAAAGAGGAGCGAGATAAGGACAAGACCATTAAAAAGGAGAAAAAAGAGGAGCGTGTAAAGGATGGAAAAGGAGATGAAGTTGAAGATCGGACTGAGGGTCTTGGCTCTGGCCGAATTCCTGACAGCTCACTGCACAGTTTAGGAGTGAAAGAAGAAGAAGATGATAAACCAATTACTGTCAATTCAGCAGACCAAGATCAGCTGGAGTCTCCAGAGAAGATCCCTCGCGAGAAAACTGATAAGCGGCCACCGACAAAAGACCGGGAGTCTGACAAGAAACATGCGGATAAAGACAAGAAAGTAAAATCTGAACATTTAGCTGACAAGCCTGAACTTCACAACTCTACAGATCGATGGAAAGAAAAGGAGAAATTAACAAACGTATCACATTCACCCAATGACAAGAGCCATAAAGAGAGTGAAAGGCTCAAAGCAACGTCTTTGGTGAAAAAGCATGACGAGAACAAGAAGAATAAGGACAAGCTCGACAAAAGAGCTGAGAAAGAGCACTCTTCTGGTGACCACAAAGATAAAGCGAGTTCGGAAAAGAAAGGAAAAGCCCCCGAGAAAACCACTGATCATGGAAAATCTGACCGCAGTAAAGAAAAAGACTCTGACAAGAGGAAAAAAGAGAAATCAAAAGAGACCACCCCCTCTTCCTCATCCTACTCCAATCTAAAGTTGTTATTGGAAGAGAAGAAAGGCTACGTTTGTGAGAACAATAAGGTCGCTTCGTCTAAATCGAAAGAAGAGGTGACCAAGCCTCCGGAGAAAGACAGAGATCGAAGAGAGAGGGACCGGGAGTCTGAAAGGCATCGAGACCGACACAAGGAAAAGGAAAAAGATCGATCCCAGCTGAACAGGGATGGCAAAATTGGCAAGACGAAACCAAGTGAAGTGGACTCCAAATCTAAGGTCGCGCCTACTCTAAAGGATACTCGTCCCAAAGAAAAGAGGTTGGTGAACGATGACCTCATGAAGACCAGCTTTGAACGCATGCTCAGTCTCAAGGACCAGGAAATCGAACAGTGGCATAGGAAGCACTTGGAGAAAATCAAGCAGAAGGAACGGGAGCGGCTAAAGCAGCGTCCAGGGACTGATCCTGCGAAACAGAAAAGCAAGGAGAAAACAAAAACGTCCTCTTTGTCCAGTGAGCCTTGTGTAACCAAGGAACTAACTCGGTCGAAGAGCTCGGAAGCGTCAGATGTGCATCGCGAGAAGATCTTGAAAGATGCCACCAGTGGAAGAACGCTCTCAGTAGATGCAAAAACCTTGGGAAAGAATGGTCCAGTGATGGAAAACAATCTTAACCGATCTCCAAGACCAGAGAGTGAAAAATCTGGCCTCATGTCAAGATCAGTGTCCATGGTTTCCGTGGCAAGTTCAGAAGATTCCTGTCACGCAACCACATTGACGCCTAAACCAACTGAATATGATTCTGATGCGAACATGGAAGCGTCAGATTCCCTGCAGTCTTCCCTCGTTTTACAGTCCTCCAGATCACCTACTCTTCACGATAAAGATACCAGCAGTCTTCCCGAAACTGCTCTCTGCAATCGCACATCATTATCAAGCAGGCATGCGTCCCCATGCTTAAGGGCTATTTTGGATGAAGAAGCCAAGGTGTCACCAGCTGAAACAAGATCGACAGAAGAGTCTCAGATGATCAGTATTGTCTCGCACCCAAGCAGCGAACAAGTTGAGATTAGCATGTCCCCTGTTCAGGAAACCCAGGGCAGTCAAAGTGCGCTTCCAGAAAGGGAAAGTCTGACTAGTAATGAAATTGAAGACGTCACACCTGTTGGTCAAGTTCAACCTTCACCAAACTTGCGAGAGTCTACCGCAAAAGACCTTGGTAGCCTCAAACAGGCTAACAGTGTGTTTCAGACCCATTTGCAAGAGAAGAGCAGGTCTTGCAACACTGAGCATGCAAGTCTTGGTCCGCCTGATGTCCCTGGTCCCGTAATGACAGAGGAATCTTCACAAGCATCTTCTCACACACAAAATCCTTCTGATGCCAGTTCACCTTTGCATTCAAGTAGCCAGCAATGGGAAACTGCCCCCGTTTCCAGTAGCGAACAGACATTGACGGCAGACTCTAGTTTGAGCACCGAGCAAAGAGAGAAACCCATAGTAGTGGAAAACCTCACCAAATCAGGTTGGACAAGCACTCCAAGTCCATCTATTGGTTCTTGTAGATCGATCTCTGAAGAAACAACTAAACCACTGCTGAGAACAACCAGTGTCCAAGAAGATGCCGAAAAGGGTGATCCGGTTGTGCAAGACGAAAGTATCTCAAAGATCTCCAGTGAGCCATTGGATACAGTTGACGCTCAACCAGAGAAACACGAGCCAGCTTCGATTACAAATGTGTCTCGCTGTGTTAGTCCAGAAAGGGTCCCTGAGGAGCCCATGGAGCTGTCTGAAGATGTTTTGGACAAGAACCGAATCACAGAATTGGATGGGGTGTCTTCAGAAGAAGGTGCAACGACACAAGCTCTGTCTGAAACAAAGGCTGATGCAGAGACTTCAGACCAACTTGCTGTCGAGGAGAAGCCTGTGAAATCTGATCTTGAAGAACAGGCTCAAAGCAGTGCGACTGTCGATCCCGATAATCAGGCGGATCCGCACAGTGGGGCGACGTCGGGAAGTTCCTCCCCGATATCCATCACGGAGAGAGATTGCGATACATCTGGGGCCAGAGCCAAAGTCCGACTCCTTGAAGAAGAAGCTGATATGCAGGCGACCCATCCAAGGAAACGAAAGATGCATAGGGTTTCACCTCCGGCCCAAATGAACCTTACGGCTCAGCAGGTCAAAGAAAAGGCGCAACAGTCCTTAGCGGCAATCGTAGATGCATTGAAGCTTGAGGAGATCCAGCCGTACCAGACGGAGAGAGCAAACCCATATTATGAGTACTTGCACATTCGCAAGAAGATTGAGGAGAAGAGGAAAGTACTTTGTAGTGTCATTCCTCAAGCACCTCAGTACTACGACGAATATGTGACGTTTAACGGGTCCTATTTGCTGGATGGAAACCCTCTCAGCAAACTCTGTATCCCAACGGTAAGCTTTGCCGCCACTTCCGTTCTGTGAAAGTCATGATTGTAACAAATACTCAATGAAATGAAACTAAAGGCCTGTTCACACCGGGACGAATTTTAACCAACGTTTAACGCCTTGCGACTAAACAAAAGGCGCTAATGTGAGCGTGCACACCAACGTGTAAAAACGTTATTTAAAAAAAAAAAACGCCTCGGGTTCGTTTTTTTTAGTTTGGCGTGCTGCGTCAAAAACTATCCGACCAATTGCCGCTTTTGCTCACGTGTTTGGAGCTTCTGAAGTTACAGTAAAACACAACTTGGGGGCGCTCAAACACAAAACGGTCTTGCCGAGCACACATCCAACTAGGGCTGGGTTGACACAAATTTCATAATTCGATTCGATTTCGAATCGCAAGCTTGCAATTCGATTTCAATTCCGATTCAATATCGATTATTTTGGATATCAGTTACAATAAATGGCAAATTTTCACAAGGAAATCAAATCTTTTAACTAATGCTGTAAACTATGGGAGTCCAGTTGTAGCCTATAGACTTCATTAGCCTAATATGAAGGTAATAATTAACTGTTTTTTAGCTATACAAACACTTAAATTACACTTATTTATTTTTATAATAAGAAGATTATATGAAATTTAAACATTTAAATGGTGGCTGCCATAAAAACTTGCCAGATTTATTCAAATATGCATTAAATATTTTAGATTTTAATTATTAATATCATTAAGATTATAAGGCATATATATATATTTAGCAAAATGCTCCTCTCTAGAGTTATTTTTTCTAGCTGACTAACGAGTTGATGTGGGTTTTCTGAGGTAAATATGACGATTCATTGATTACAAGCTGTTTAACTGACGTCTTTCCACGGTTGAAACGCTGATTGAGCGAATCAATGTGACATGATCCGGATTTCGATAAGTTGTACTCTATCTTTTAACACACTTTCAGATGCTCATTCATGTTTATTTCGCGCTGTGACTGGTATTATTAAGCCGGAAGAGAGATCAGCGCTGCTGTTTCTCTAGAGCTGCGCCAGAGCGATCTCACGCCACAGCGCCAAAACGTTATTTATGTTTTTGAATTTCTAAAGAAAATGGACGTAATTTGAAAATTAAGACTTTGTTTCATATCAATAGTAACAAAGGACAAAGATTATTGTGATTTTTTTTTTTTTTTTGGATGCGCGCAGCCGCGATACAATGTTCCATTCATTCAAATAAAACAGGATGACTAATCGATTCTTGAGATTTAAGAATCGATATCGGTTCGTAAAAATGAGAATCGATTAATATCGAGAAATCGATATTTATTACCCAGCCCTAAATCCGACGGCGAAGAAGATATACGTCAAGTAGCGTCGCCGTCTACACAGCCAGGAAGAAATAAGACAAGGAAGATAAATGTAGAGCTGCTGTTCTCGTTGGTGCTAGAACATAAAGAACTATATGACAAACGCGACAGCGACTACAACATCTTGATAAATAAAAAGTGATATAGAGTGGAATTGCGAAGCAAATTGGCGCCATCTAATGTCAGGGAATGAATTTGCATGTTCACTCGGCTCATCGTCAGCGATAATTGCTTGGGTGTGAACACAAAAAACACTGACGAATAACGCGCGCTGATATTCGTCCCGGTGTGTACGGGCCTTAATGCTAAAATATAAAGTCTCACCATACTGTTTGCTCTTGTAGATAACGCCACCTCCGTCTCTACTTGAACCACTGAAGGAGATGTTCAAACAGCAAGAGGTGGTACGGATGAAGCTAAGACTGCAGCACAGCATCGAAAGGGTAAATGGAAGCAGTATAAAAATATACTGAATTTACTGAACATCAATCTGTAAGTCAGAGCAGTAAAGATGACCTGATTGAATGACTGAGGTGTTTGCTCTTCTAGGAAAAGCTGATTGTATCCAATGAGCAGGAGGTTTTGAGAGTTCATTACCGGGCTGCAAGAACACTAGCCAATCAGACGCTTCCATTCAGTGCCTGTACAGTCCTATTGGATGCCGAAGTATATAACATGCCCCAGGACGTCCAGGTGAGTGGCCACATTATTAGGACATTATTTTGAAGGGAAATAAGGACTTTTAAACCAAACACTGTTACTTGATGTATATAAATGACAATTCACATTAATTAAAAATCCAAACACGGCAATTGTTGATAAATCGAGACAACTTTATAGCTCTTAAAGGGGTAGTTCACCCCAAAATGAAAATTCTGTCAGTAATTACAGTTTATTGTCGTTTGATAAACTTAAAGTTGAGCCACTGTAGTCACTCTGACTATTTTAACGATGTCTTTAATAACTTTTCTGGGCCGGCAAGTTTCGATCCCTTTAGAAGCCTATGGAGGAGGGATCCAGCTCTCAGATTTAATCAGAAATATCTTAATTTGTGTTTTGAAGATGAACGAAAGTCTTACGGGGTTGAACAACATGAGGGAGAGTAATTACGGACAGAATTTTCATTTTGAGGTGAACTATCCCTTTAACACATTTTTTTTATTTTTTATTTATTTTTAACACATTTTAACCTTTAACACATTTTTATGGAATAATTGAATTTTTTTAACAAACATTTTCTGTAATCAACATCAGACCACAAACCCTGTCAATAAAGATAGTTGTTTAAAACTTGTTTAAAAACAAAAAAATTATTTTAAATCCTCCGAAAATTGTCTTTCCATATACAGTACGGTTCATATTTACTAATTTTTTTTTTTTTTACATTTCAGGGTGATGATGGGAAGACCTCTGTTAGAGATCGGTTCAATGCAAGGCAGTTTATGTCTTGGCTTCAGGATGTAGACGACAAGTTTGACAAGCTGAAGGTACAAAAACAGACATTCAATTTAACAGTCTGAACATTTTAACAGTCCAAGTTAGATGTCCTAATAGCAAAAACAGTCAAATTAAATTAAACAAACGATACAAAACAACCAGAATCTGTAAGACATATCATGGAAAAGTGGCAAAATACTTGTTGAACCTAAAAACAAAATCAAGACATTGTAAAAGAGCATAATATGTCCCCTTTAAATAGAAATGAAGTTCTGAAAAACAGATGAAGTTTTGTTGTCTAATGCAATGACACTCAGAAATTAGGGGCTTTCTCACTTTCATAGTTCCTAGAACTAGGGATGGCTCGATACCACAATTTTGGCTTCGGTACGATACCAGAACCTAATACCTCGGTATCGATACTAAATCGATACCACAGTCGGAAAAAAAGAGTCTAAATTTAAGTGAATTGAAACAATTTTATTAAACACTGCTTGAAACTCTCAACTACCATATGTGCAAAGAAAAGTACCCCCCCCCCCCAAAAAAAAAAAAAAAAACTTTTAAAATTTTTTAAAAATAAAATTATGTGTAGGTAAAATTTTGATTTGGGAAAACCACTGATATTACACAATTAAAATAGGTTAATATAATAGATTAACATAATAGAATAATGAAATGACGTAAACCATTAGCTGTCATGCATCAACAGAGAATTATCAACATTTATTGCATTTATTCATCTTGGTTTGGTTACTGTTTGTGTTTGGGCTCATATTATGCATATAATGCATTGCAAAAAGTAATGTTATGATGCTAAACATATATTAGGATATTACATTTTTAGGTCATTTTATTACTGATTGATCTAAAAGATTAATCAATGCTATATTGTTAGGCCAGGTTCCTTAATGAATGTTGACAAATATAGCTTAATTGTAGGCTAATATTATTAATATTTATATTACTACCCTCTCTCTCTCTCTTCGCCACAGCCTCAGTAATGCCATTCATTTATCACTTTTATGCTTTATTAATTTAAATTAAATGAGTATATTTGTTTGAAATAAATTGCAAAAATGAGATCATGAGACGTAAACTGAGATCATGAGACGTAAACTGAATTGGTATAGCGTGTCATGCAAGAAGATTTGAGCTTTCGTGTTTACCATATCATATTTAATTGATAAGCTCTTAGGTATGTGCGCTGTTCAGTGTTCAATAAAAGTCTAAATTAAATCAGTTGAATGATGAACTCACCAGTCGATCTCTTGAACAAGTCAGGATGAGCAACTGACGAGCGCTTTGGCAGATTTGATGTGTTGCCTTCCATGGCAACACATTATTGAAAGCAAAGTTTGCAGAGTGGTTCATTGAGGTCTGTGTCTACACTATTCTCATTACTTTAGTAGGCAAAGTAATGCCTTATTTCACTAATACTGCTCTCTCTATTTAATAATTTCGGGCGTGTAAAAACCCAAATGAAAAAGCTTTATTTCCACCGTGTTCCTTCGTTTGCCAGTTTCGCGTGACTTGCGTCAGTTTCGGTAGCGCACTGCCGCCTAGTGGAGAACTTCGGAAAAGCAGCTCATCAAATACCGAATTTAACAAAATGATGATATTGTACCGTTTTAAATTAATTATATACCGGTATTTTTGCAATACCGGTATACCGCGCATCCCTACCTAGAACTATTGGCGGAAGTTCCCGGTCTTTGGCGTGTTTTTTCCGCGCAGGAAGTTGGAATGATTTTAGTTTTGGGAACTCCTTTTGAAGGAACTTATTTAGCTCCTACTTTAGAGTCGTGTCTAAACCAGCACTATAGGGACTATCCGTGACGTTAGTGTTCGCTGTTTGGCCCGAACGCACACGACACATTAAAAAAAAAAAGCAGTGTTAAAGGAGTAGTTCACTTTTAAAAAAGCTTTTGCTGATAATTTACTCGCCCCCGTGTCTTCCAAGATGTCCATGTCTTTCTTTCTTCAGTCGAAAAGAAATTAAGGTTTTTGATGAAAACATTTCAGGATTTTCTCCATATAATGGACTTCAATGGGGTCCAAACGGTTCAAGGTCTAAATGAGAGTTTCAGTGCAGCTTTAAACGACACCAGACGATGAATAAGGGTCTTATCAAGCGAAACGATCGCTCATTTAAAAAAAATAATAACTAAGTTTAAGTTTTATAAGCTCAAATGCTCGCCATGCTCTGTCCGTTTGTGTCTCTCCTGTTCGAACTCGTTTATCAAAATGAACGGATCTTTTTTGGTGCCATTTGGTTCATTCAACGAACGAAATGAACAAGTTGATTCTGGAAATGATTCGTTTCAAGGCGACGAATTTGAGCTTATAAAACTTAAACTGAGCGATCGTTTCGCTTGATAAGACCCTTATTCATCGTCTGGTTGGAACCTTTTGAACAGTTTGCACTGAAACTGTCTTTTTGACCTTGAACCGTTTGGACCCCATTGAAGTCCATTATATGGAATGTTTTCATCAAAAACCTTAATTTCTTTTCAACTGAAGAAAGAAAGACATGGACATCTTGGATGACATGGGGGCGAGTAAATTATCAGAAAAAGTTTTTTAAAAGTGAACTACTCCTTTAAGCTAACCTATCTGAACTGTCGCACATCTCTGTTTTCTCCAGACTTGTCTCTTGATGCGTCAGCAGCACGAAGCAGCGGCGTTAAACGCGGTTCAGCGGCTGGAGTGGCAGCTAAAACTGCAGGAACTGGATCCCGCCACTTACAAGTCGACCAGCATCTTCGAGATCCCCGAATTCTACATCCCTCTCGTAGAGGTCAACGACGACTTCGACCTGACACCGATATGACCCGGTGACGAGAGAAGGAGACGACGTAACGTTTCGTAGCGGTCGGACCATGACAAGTGATGATGTCAGGGTGATAAACACGAAGCACTTGATTTGGAGGTGTGTGTGTGTATGTGTGAGCGCGCGCGTGTGTGTTTGTGTGTCACAGACTCTCCAGATTTCGAAAAAGAAAACGAGCGCTGCACCGGTTCAGTCTGTGTTTGCTGTTCTAGTTCTGGTCAGATCGGCCGACTTTAGACTGCAGGCCTATATACTAAAACGCACTTAACCCCGAGGTCCGCCATCCAGAACGGTAGGCCGCGGGTCAACGAAGAGTCGGAAAACCAGCGTCCGGAGGGTGAAGACCACCGTCGGGAAGCCAGAGAGATTTCCGTCCTCTGTTCAGAAAGAGATCTCAGTCCAACATGTTTCTACAGTGAGTGTTCATAGATTATGTATAGATTGTGCTCCTCATTTTTTAACTTATTTTATACATACTGATTGTGCATTTGTAAATAGCCATGTAATTATTGTTTTTAACTTGTAAAAAAAAATGAAAGAAAACTGAGAGGACGGGAAAAAGTTTAAGTAATAAATATTTTGATTGTAAACTTTGTTTTGTCTAATGTTTAATGGACCAAAGTTGTTTTTACATTGAAGTTCTTCGTTGTTGTTGCTGTTGATGTTTGCTTAACTCTTTAAGCATGTGTTTTGAAATGCTTTTTCTGTTTAGGTTTATTTTATTTTATTTTTATTTTTTTTTTATTCCTCTTTTATCCCTTTGACATCCATCAAAGCCGATGTTTTTTGACTTGTGATTTCTATAATGTGCATGCTTTCGCAGGTTCGTCCCTTTCTGAAAAGTTGTACCGTGGTGAGGTTTACTGAAGTGGTCCTGGTTCTTTTACGCCATTCTCGTGTCTGTTAGTAACATCCACTTCCTGCGTGTCGTCTCTTGTGTCTTGCGCACATTTAAAAAAAAAAAAAAATGAAAAAGTTTGTTGTGGTTTCTCAATAGGAAAAAAAAATACCCTTACTTTTACAGTTTTAATGTGAGATCACAACGAAACCTATTTTTTACAACGTAATGCCTTTTGAACGATGGTTCTAAAAATATGTCTATTTTAATATTTACTTGTTACATGAGGATGTACATATTTGTAATATATAATTGAATAAATTTTATTGGTTGTGAAATCAAAAACTGTTTTGCTTCTTTCTTCTTTTGTGTTTATAAATGTTCCTATAATCTGCATAAAAGCTCATATAAATATTGCCGTTTGAAGAAGAGTGTCCAGCAGAGGGCAGAGTGGACAAATTAAAGAATATTAATCAACATCAGAGACTATCTTTAACCCTAAAACCGTATTCTGGACAAATGTGGGCAAAATAGTTTTGATTTATTTTTTTAAAAATACTTCTCTTGATCTGAGCGGTACAAGACTTGGCTACTTTTCCTAAGTTTGCCTCCTGAACACACACAATTTTTTTTTTTACTCAATTCTACAATGTTAAGTGGGTGAAAAAAACTCATTAATCTTGTGTTTGGGTTAAAAATGGGCACCCATAGAAATGAATGGGAAAAACTGTAATTTAGAGCATTCTAAAATAAGCCAAAATAAGACACCAGGTGATGGCAAAGTCACTTCATCTTTAGGTTTTAGCTCTAAGAACTTATTGGAATGATATTTTAATGTAGTTAAAAAAATAAAACATAAAAATAAGCATAATTTACATAGAAAATATGGTACTTTTTGAAGTAAATAAATTCAAAAATACCCCAAAAAGAAAAGAAAAAAACACCATAAATGGATTGACAAAACTTTATGAAGACAGTAATATAACATTTATAATAAA
Source organism: Pimephales promelas (assembly GCF_988280905.1). NCBI lineage: Eukaryota > Metazoa > Chordata > Actinopteri > Cypriniformes > Leuciscidae > Pimephales > Pimephales promelas. Next base: position 40,792,124 of record NC_142773.1, on the reverse strand, counting down.
TAAAAATTAGGATTACACCTGAGTCCTCTGTGCCCACATTTGTCCACAATTACAGGATTAAGGGCTATAAAGTGAATACGGTTTGAGGGCTACAAATTAAATGTAGTTTAGTCTTGTAGGTATGCACTATATGAATATTGCATTGTTTTTTATAAACAATGTAAGGAAACCCAATAATAATTTATTTAAGAAAAAAATCATTATTTTTCTATAATTAAAAATATATTTTATAATATTATATTTATAATGAATAATATCATTATTGTTGTTGTTTTTGGATAAACGGTAGTCCAGATCTTTAATGCATGAACTTTCTGAAACTTTTAAACATTTTGGCAGATCCTTTTAATTCAAACTCGCATAAATGAGGAAAAGACCAACAATTTATTGTATTAGGAGACACGGTACTGATTAATCTGACTCTTGCCTGTGTCTTTAAAGGGATAGTTCACCCCAAAATAAAATTTCTTACCCTCAAATTGTTCCAAACCTGTATTAGTTTATTTCCTAAACACAAAAGATGATAGTTTAAAGAATGTTGATAAGCAGACAGTTAACCTCCAGAGTAAAATGAAATATTTTTGTTGCTACTATTGAAGTTATCAATGGGTGGCATCAACCCTTTAGTCAACAACATTCTTTAAAATATCTTCTTTTGTGTTCAACAGAAGAAATGAACTCATACATGTTTGGAACAACATTTTTATTTTTGGGTGAACTATCCTTTGGGATCTCATTCGGTTCACTGGGGCGGCTGGTGTGAGACAGAGCTCCTCCTCTAGGGGGCGCTTAGAGGCTCAAAACCACATCTTTCCATTGAGGTGCATTCAAATTAAAAAAGAAAAAAAATCAACAAAATTTGTACTAACATTTGTGTATACATTGACATACAACATAGATATTACAAAGACTTTCACACTAGGGGGGTATTGTTTACTTATATGAAAATATTAAATCACTTTTTTTTGCAATTTCTTTTTGCTTCATAGAAAATCGGAGTGAATCAATATAAAGCTACATTTATTTCCTAAATTAAGTAAAGTAAGTTTTTTTTTTACTGGAGAATTTGCATTTATGTACATAAAATCTTGCCATTAAAATAATAAAATAAATTATATAAATCTGACTATGCTTAAAAATTCTACTGTTCTCCCAAATACCAAATAAAATAGGTTTCCAAAACAACATAAATTGGTCATCAATGTTTCTTGTGATAAATTCACAGACATTTTGCCAAAATGATCTTACAAATGGGCAATGCCAAAATAAATGAACCACAGTTTCAGGGCAACTTTCACAAAAGGTACAATTAACATCAATATAAAGTAATGTTTTACAGGATATATTCAAATAGCTATGTATCAATTTGTATGATACCTCCTTAACTATGTTTGTAATTAAATATTAATTAGGTATAAGCCAAACCTTTTTCCACACAATATCTTCTGTAGAACGATTCCATGGAATCTAGTATTCATCATGTTAATATGAGTAAATGATGGGCAAAGACACATCATTTCTTTGAAATAACTCTCTTTGCGTTAAGGGAAAATCAGATATTACCTAAATAAGGACTTACTATAGTAAGAGGGGACAATTGTTGAGTATTTATTCTTTTTTTTTTTATATATCTAAACAGCATACATATTTCAGGAAGTCAGACATCAGGACGTTTCCCAGCACACAATACGTGTCATTTCACCGTCTACTCTAGACCCTATGAGTAACCTTCAAGCCCATAACCTTGAAAATGTCGTTTTTGGCTAAAATAAATGCGAAATGTATGATATTCCGTCATGTAAGCAAAGTTGGGGTGATTTCTTCACTCATTTGTTATCTAATTACTAGTCTATTTTGGGCTATGTAATTTTGGGCAAATTTTGCCCTGTTTAGACGTCCGGACTGTGTTTGGACGGCTATTTGTCGTCTTTTAAACGCAAAATTGCTTGCTGGGTTTTGACTGATGAAGACATGCATGCCAACTGGTATTTTCGTTTGTTTGTAAGTTAGTTGACGTGACTATAGATCCGCACAGGCGACTGTGATTGGTCGAAACGACCAGCGCTGAGAAAAGTAACAGCTTTTCCGTGACTTCGATCGTGCGCTTCTTCCTGATTTAGCAGGTAAAATTCACATCTGAACAATAACACTGGGAAACTTCAATAGAGATTTAATTGAAAATACATAATGAAGAGTTAAAACAGAAGAATTATTGTGTATACCATACCCGTGGTATCAAACTGAGAAAAAAAAAAAAAAACAAGATCCGGGGCATTAAGCCACGCCCCCTCCAGGACCCGTATGTTCCGTTAATTGCCTTTCTACTCACTTGTTCCACTTCTATGTATCAAAGCCGCTCATGTTTCTATTCAGAGTAAAAGGAGCCAAGACAAGAGATCCGTATGAGAGAAAGTCCAAAAACCAAAGGAAAGTGTTGAGAACGCTTCAAAGTCATACAGTGAGTATGTATGTTTTATTTGACAAATTAATACATGTAAAGATGTGACGTATATGCCAAATCTGTGACGTGATAATCCATAGTGTTTTTTTGCGTCATGTTTGAGAAACAGCAGCGCTTTTGGACGTCAGTTTGGGGTTTAATGCCTATATAATGTGTTTGCGGCGTTTTCTATGTTTTTCAGTATTTCAAATGAAAGAAAGAAACGTTCAACATTATGCCAGCAAAAAGTTTCGCAGTCTTCTGCATTCCAAATCTGCGTTTAATTTGCTTGAATGTGACGTAGCTGGATCATATTTTCCAAGTAAAAAAAAAAAACAATTACGAACCAGCTGTTGTCCTGTGGACACACAACAAAAAACTATATATATGTATTTCAAAGATATGCTATAGTTTTAGAAATGTACCATGGATGGTGTATAGTAATACTGCCATAGTATGCATGGTGTCATGGTGTACAAATATATATTATTAATATTAAAAAATAATAATAATAATAATCCCCCCCCTCTCTCTCTCTCTTCATCTCATTCTACCCCCCACCCCACCTCTCTCTCTCTCTCTCTCTCTCTCTCTCTCTCTCTCTCTCTCTCTCTCTCGCTGTTGTCTTCAGGTGTGTGTGGTTTTGGTCAGGATGCGTCCGGCTCTGTTCCTCTGTCCCGTCCTGATCTCTCTGTTATTCCTTCTGTCTGGACTGACCGTCATCGACGGCTGTAACAAAGCTCTGTGTGCCAGTGATGTCAGCAAATGTCTTCTACAGGTAAGACATGCTCACTTATCATCACACCGGGTCAGGTCGCAATATTGAAATATCGCAAATATGAAATTGAAATATGAATTTCACAAGTCACATTTCATCCAATATCAAAAAAATCTGAGAATAAGGATTATCCATCAAAATCTTTATCACAAATGCCTGGAAAGTGATGTACATTTATCGGTCGGACATCAAATTCATGCATGATGCGGTTTGAGTTTATATTTACACTAGGAAATCTAATCATCATTAACTAAGATTCCTTGTTTAGGGTTTGGATTTTTTCTCTTTTTTTGTGTGTGTTAAAATCCTCCTTGGTATCTTTGAACTGAAGTTGGATGTGTGTGGTATCTTAAAATCATATTCCCAGAAAGGAGAAAGGTGCATTCACATCTCTGGGAGTCAAGAACACAATCTGTTCAAAGGAAAGCAGAAAATTGTACGATTGTGATCAGTGTGTGTTCTTCTGTGTGTTTGTGATCTCCACTGCAGACAAACACATGCCCAGTGTTAGAGGGCAACTGGGTGGAACGCATTTTATACTGGATCACTTTTTCCCTTGAGCGTGTGTGTGTGTGTGTGTGTGTGTGTTCATGTTTTTATATCCCGATGGGGACTTCAACCTGAATGCACACACTTTCATGGGGACAGAAAAAAAGAAAAAAAAGGTACAAAAGCTGTCACTGGGGCTGTATCTTTTCAAAAGGTAAACTTTTGTCTATTTTAGGTGCTAATATGCACAATTTTAGGTGTTAATATGTACATTTTAGGTGTTAATATGTACATTTTAGGTGCTAATAAGTACATTTTAATGTTAATTGTCAATTTTAGGTGCTAATAAGTACATTTTAGCTGTTAATATGTCCATTTTAGGTGCTAATAAGTACATTTTAGGTGCTATTATGTCCATTTTAGGTCCTAATATGTACATTTTAGGTGCTAATATGTCCATTTTAGGTCCTAATATGCACATTTTAGGTGTTAATATGTACATTACAGGAGCTAATATGTCCATTTTAGGTCCTAATATGTACATTTTAGGTACTAATATGTATATTGTAGGTGTTAATCTGTACATTTTAGGTGCTAATATGTCAATTTTAAGTCCTAATATGTACCTTTAGGTGCTATTATGTCCATTTTAGGTCCTAATATGTACCTTTAGGTGCTATTATGTCCATTTTAGGTCCTAATATGTACCTTTAGGCGCTATTATGTCCATTTTACGTCCTAATATGTACATTTTAGGTGCTAATATGTCAATTTTAGGTCCTAATATGTACCTTTAGGTGCTATTATGTCCATTTTAGGTCCTAATATGTACCTTTAGGTGCTATTATGTCCATTTTAGGTCCTAATATGTACCTTTAGGTGCTAATATGTCCATTTTAGGTCCTAATATGCACATTTTAGGTGTTAATATGTACATTACAGGAGCTAATATGTCCATTTTAGGTCCTAATATGTACATTTTAGGTACTAATATGTATATTGTAGGTGTTAATCTGTACATTTTAGGTGCTAATATGTCTATTTTAGGTCCTAATATGTACATTTTAGGTGCTAATATGTCCATTTTAGGTCCTAATATGTACATTTTAAGTGTTAATATGTACATTAGAGGAACTAATATGTACATTTTAGGTACTATTATGTATATTTTAGGTGTTAATATGTAAATTTGAGGTGCTAATATACCACTAAGGTACCAATATGCATCCTTTGGGTACAAAAGTGTACCTTTTGAAAAGAGACAGCCTCAGTGACAACTTTTGTACCTTTTTTCTGAGAGTGTACCGTAAATAGAAATAGTAAACAAGCTTATAAATCGTACAGAATCAGTTGTTTTGGAAATGTAAAAATGCAGACAGTTGTGTGTGATGGGCAGGTTTAGGGGTCGGGTTAGTGTAAGGGGATAGAAAATACAGTTTGTACAGTATAAATACCATTAAGTCTATGGAGAGTCCCCACAAAGATAGTAAACCAGAACCAGATAGTAAACCTGTGTGTGTGTGTGTGTGTGTGTGTGTGTGTGTGTGTGTGTGTGTGTGTGTGTGTGTGTGTGTGTGTGTGTGTGTGTGTGTGTGTGTGTGTGTGTACAGGTTAATCTATACTTGTGAGGGCCAAAAATATTAGACAATACAACATATCATTGAGGAGTAGACATTATACTGGTCCTCACTATTTAAAAAGGCTTATAAATCGATAAATCTGGTGTTTTGTACATGTTTCTGTGATGGAGGGCTTGGGTTTGGCAATAGAAAATATCATTAACCTGATAAAATCTATGCAATGTTGTCACTAATATAAAAAAAAAACAAAAAACATGTCAGTGTGTGTTTCTGTGTCTGTACTGTATGTGTGTTTTAATGTATGCTCTTTTTAGCACTTTCTGTTGCTCGTGTGGTTCAGTGTTGATCATTTTAAATGTAGATGTCTGCCTGGTTTATATTATACACAGGTTTTTTTTAAATGGTTATATCCTGTTATTTTGATGAGTATCATATCAAAACTATGATTCAGGATTTCAGCATCATAGTACATTTGGGAATGTCCTACATCTCTCTCTCTCTCTCTCTCTTGTGTGTGTGTGTGTGATTAGATCTGGCGCATCCCTCTTTGCTCTCGCTGTGTTTACTCTAGTGTGTGTGTATCCCAGTGAGAGGAAGAGAGACCGAGACAGACAGACGGGGACGTGAGGCGGGCGTCTCTCCTGTGTTAGAGATCTGTCTGGAGAATACACACAGGAGGTTCATGATCTTACTGCAGTAAACAGGCGAGACACTGTGGCCCATCATATCATTCAAGATTGATATTTATCTGTATTTCACGTCATTAATGGGAAAGGAAATGCGTTCCACATGGCCTCAAAAATAAATGCAGTGTTGGTATTGATAACTAAAACGTTTTTAACTGTAATAAAGCTGATATAAAATATAATGTACATATTAGATGATAAACTTTTAGAAATATTTACATAAAAATAATACTAATAAAAATGAGAAAAGCACATAACAAAATTAGCAAAACTTAAACTAAAAGTAAAATGAACATTAAAAATAATAATAATTCAAATGTCAATAAATACTTTAATAGTATATAAATAATACTACTCCCTAGTACAAATGTTCAGTTTTCATTTTATTTCATGATTTAATACAAATTGTATATCATAATCATCGAATTTGACAAATCTTTAAAAATCTAATGAAATGATTTCATAAAATTAATCTACAACAAAACATTGCATTTAAATTGTTTTATACTTTGTCAAATAAGGTGTTTGTGTCAAACAGTAAACAATTAAAACATGGATGAAAGAATATCATGGTTATATTCCTTATAATAATAGTAAAATGTATTGTATTGTTGTTATTATTATAATTATAACTTTGAGAAGTACATTTTACTATATAATAACAATTTATCTGTCATAACTTTAAATGCCTGATATTTAGATGTAGGCTAAGGTTTATTAATGATATTAATGATATCAGATACATATCAATCTGGATTCATCGCCTAGTCTTAGTTGCTCGGGCATTGCTGTGTAGGGATGGACAATGATTAATCGCGATTAATCGCATCCAAAATAAAAGTTTGTGTTTACATAATATATGTGTGTGTAGTGTGTATAATTAATTTGTATATATAAATACCCAGAAATATGTGCATGTATATATTTTTTATATATATATATATATATATATATATATATTCACAATTAATATTATATATTAATATAATTTTTTTGATATATCAATAACACATTTTTTTTAAATATATACATGCATGTGTGGGTATTTATATATACAAATTAATTATACACACTACACACACATATATTATGTAATCACAAACTTATTTTGGATGCGATTAATCGCGATTAATCGGTGCCCATCCCTATTGCTGTGTGGTTGTGAGTATAGTTGCTAATGTGTTTTAGAAAGTTGCTTTAGTGTTGTTAGCTGGTGTCATGTGTGTTTGACAGGCTGTTGACTGGTGGTTCAGAAGTTTCTGTGTATATTTGTGTGTGTGTAGTTGCTGTCGGCTGTCAGTTGTGTGTCTCCTGGTGGGGCAGCTGAGGTTGTTTTAGTCACACATGAATGCTTTGTGGGGCAAGGCGGCACACGTCCCGTCCGCTCAGAGCACTTTCACAAACACACACACACACACACACACACACACTTTCCCCTGTCTGAACGGCCCTTCACTCCACCTCACTCGCAGCTCAAGAGTAAATAACAGCTCACTGTAACAAACAGAGCTGTGGTTGCCAGAATTATTCAGTAAAAAAATACATTAAAAAAAAAAGTGATGTAAAATGTAAAAACCTGTAAATTTTACTGCTTAAAACTGTAAAAACTCCATTCATTTTCTCCATAGGGAAATTAATTTTGAACTATAACTTATAAACCTGTGAGACTACAAGGTTTTTAATCGATGGTATTTGCTCGTGTTGAAGCCGTAAGCCCACATTATTTCAGCTTATTTTTAAATTAATCGTGTTTAATAGTGGAATTCCTGGTGAAAAAATACATTACCCTAGCCTGGACGTCAGCCGAGCTTAGCCCCGCCCACAACATTCGAGGATAGGAAGTTCGGACTAGACTTGATCCGTTGTGAAGCGAGTATAGCTGTTCGGACCAATCAAATCGTCACGGCGGGGTTTATCCGATGATGGACAGATGATCAACCGTAACGTAATCATCACGTCACCAAAGAGCGCTTGGGTTGAATTCGTTTACAACAAAAATGGCCGCCGCTGGAGAATTGAGATGTGTAGATTCGGCCATCGCGTCTGTTGTAGAAGATATCGACAGCGCATTCATTTTCATTCCTGGTTTGGTTAAAACACGGCCCATAATCACAGCCCAATGGAGCCGTATCAGACTCACATGCTGACTGGAGTCTGAGTATGATGATGTCAGGCAAACATTACCCATGATGCTTTACAGAAAATTACACAATCATTCAAAAAAAAGCAGCACTTGCCAAAATAGCTCTTTAGCTCCTCCCACTCCCATGAAGCACTGCGAATGAATCTCCAATACACTCAAAATATTTAAATATTTCAATTAAAGCTGTCAGTTAAACGCGTTATTAACAACGTTAACGCAAACCCATTTTAACATGGTTAATTTTTTTATCGCAAGATTAACGATCTTTTTGGCCTAGCAAACTTTGTCGTTTTTTTTTTTTTACATGCTTTTGCAACAGGACGGCGGCACTGGACTATAAAACCCATTCATTTCAATGGCTAAACAACGCGATCAAATCTCAAAATAGTTCAACTTTTGCCGCTGTGACGATTACCAGCCCGCCCAATAGAAATTTTTGCCATCCAAAAAGTTTTGAAAACTGCCGTAGTGCCGCGCATTCCGCGTCCTGACAGCACCGGATCTAGACCGGAAACACACTTGTTGCGAGCCGGCCAAATAGTAGGTTGAGTGGACGATGAACACGAGACGCCGAAATGGATGGCAATAAGTTTCTGAATAGAATGTGTACTTTTAAATAGTTTTTTACCGCCAAATTTTTTTGGACGTTATGAACTGCATTGCAAAGCAAGCCGATCCACTTTTTCATGTTGATAAGAGCATTAAAATGAGAAAAATAATGGGACAAAAGACATCTAGAATAGATAAAATGTGGGATTAATTGCGATTAATCGTGAGTTAAAGGAGAACTCCGGCGAACAATGAACCTTTGGTCTAATAAAACATCGGTACATAGTCAACCATTCTCTGAGTTTTGTTTTCATGATAATCGAATGTAAAGAGTTTTATCTCTAAAAACTGTTTAGCGTATAATGCTAGTACTGGGGGCATTGACTAAGTAAAAGAAATCGCTAGTTTATACCACTAACAAGGCTCAAAATAGCCCCACACTCACACAGTAACATACTGAGGCTTCATACATGCAAAACGAAGCATTGAGAACTTTGTAAGTGTAAGATACTTTATGAAGACAGTTCACTTCGCGTATACAGACAGGAGCCATCTTAAAAAATAGTCTCGATAAGTCGATCCCCGAACGCCGTTCATACAGTTCAGAAGTTCGTTGAACTTCATAGAGTTCAGATCACTCAGCACGACGTTCGTGGATCGACTTATCGAGACTATTTTTTAAGATGGCTCCTGTCTGTATACGCGAAGTGAACTGTCTTCATAAAATATCTTCTTATTAAACGGTCTGTACACTTACAAAGTTCTCAATGCTTCGTTTTGCATGTATGAAGCCTCAGTATGTTACTGTGTGAGTGTGGGGCTATTTGAGCCTTATTAGTGGTATAAACTAGCCATTTCTTTTTACTTAGTCAATGCCCCCATTACTAGCATTATACGCTAAACAATTTTTAGAGATAAAACTCTTTACATTCGATTATCATGAAAACAAAACTCAGAGAACGATTGACTAGGTACCGATGTTTTATTAGACCAAAGGTTCATTGTTCGCCGGAGTTCTCCTATAACTATGCCATTAATGCGATTTATCGTGATTAAATATATTAGTCGTTAGACAGCACTAATTTCAATGCATATTTTGCAATAAACTTTTTTTTAAAAATCCCTATGGGAAAAATTATTCAAGAAGATTGTCTTTCTGCTCTTTTTCTCTCACTGCCAGAAGACGGTCTCCCGCGAATTTGTGGAAAGTTTTGATAATATTTCGCGACGATACTGAACAAAGAGTGTTTTGACACCATGCAAGTACATTTTTTCGGTTTCTGAGTTGGGTGTATATGTGTATACGCTCTCCCTAGGCTATATAAGAAAATATTAATTTCGTTAAATAAATACATTTTATTTATTAAGTGAGTGGCACTTCGTACATTAGCTTTGATAACGTATATTAGTTGGATCCCAATTGACTCGCGCATTATAGTCATAGGAAGCTGGTGACTCTTCCTTCATTTCACAGCTGGGCAGAATCATCTCTTTCTCACAGGAATCTGTGGATTGTTTCCAGGTAAAGCATGAGTTACTATTCGTACAGGTCGTGCTTCAGTGTCTCGAAATGAAGTAAACAGAGCTTTTATGGCTTTTATGTTGTTTGGCTCGACGATTCTTTTAAGGAATGCATGAAAATCACACACACAATTCCCCCAACTACAGAGGACTGGGCAGGGACCGGGAATTGTCTGGGCTTGTTTCTTTTGGGAGTATCTGGGCCACGTGTGTTTTCAGGTATTGGGTTTTCTGAAGTTGTTTCTATTGTAACTTTCCCCCTCCTGAACTTTCAGTTTTAATAGCACACACACACACATACACATCTGGAAGTTGACCTCTTCCTCGCAACTGCTGGCAAAACACGAAACGCAGAGAGCCAAATGTGTGTGTCTGTGTTCTCCTTCATTCAGCTGGCTGCTGTTTTCTCTGTAATTATAACTCTAAATGTGTCCCAGGTTTCGGTCACTCTTTTTCCCCTCTCCGCCGGGGCATTTGACGTTTTTTTTCCCAGTGTGGAACAGTTCGCAGCTCTGTTTCTTTTCAGCCTGGTGTTATTTCTCATGTTCAAGTATGCTTTGTCTCTTTGGGTGGTTTCCTTTTAACCGTCACAGCTGAAAGATCTTGATGTTTCCTTCGAGATTCACAGGTCTGTGTTTGGTGATCATGTTTATGTGAGCTAGATTTCCTCCACATCATGTCATTTTTTCCCCCTGTATGTTTACCTGTATGTGTGTGTGTGTGTGTGTGTGTGTGTACAGGGTCTTTGTCAGTGCCGGCCGACGGAGGGGAACTGTTCGTGCTGTAAAGAGTGTATGCTGTGTTTGAGCTCTCTCTGGGAGGAGTGTTGCGACTGTGTCGGTGAGTTTCAAATCCAATCACAACTCACAAAACTGGCCCATGTACAATAACATTTAAAACGGTACTATCCTGTTATCCGGACCCCACCATATACCATTTCGGAACTAGTCATATTTTATCTTAGTTTTATTTTAGGAGATTTTTTTTAGGAGTCAAAATTTTGGAAGTCAAAATCGCGTAATTTCACACAGTGACTATCGTAACAGACAAAAAAAATCGTGTAATCTGAACCAGGCATAAGACCTCTGGAGATTCAAAACAAAAAACGGAGCTGCAGCATCTCTAAACTTCTTCGTTTTAGGTCTTCGTTTTTTCCATTTCAGTCTGGACGGGAGGTGCAAACGTAGCAAAAGGTCTGTTTTTTAAAGGATAACTCCGGTGTTCTGTCGATTTTTGCTGCCTTGTCGAAAAATGCTACCGTAGCGCGAATTGATCACAGAATGCCGATTAAAGTCGTATGAAATACAATTCTAAGTTATGAGTAGCTACTGTATACTGTGGACTACTGTTTTTATTTTTAAAACGGTGTGAAAAGTAAAAATTATCATAAAATATTCATCTTTGACTTGTCAAAGTACACCTTTTCTTATAGTAACTGAAACTTTCAGTTATTCCTTTTCAGCTGGCTGACCGTACAAATATTCATATGGTAGTAAGCATTTTCAAAAGGGAAATTATACATTATAACAGGAAAATGTACCTTTTGTAAAAAAAAAAAAAAAATGTGAGTCTGCACATGCGCATAACCGGTAATTAGGAAATCTCGATGGGTAGCATGAATTGTCAGAACACCGGCGCAAAATAAAACCTTTGGTCTAATTACACATTGTTACCTAGTCAACCGTTATCTGAGATTTGTTTTCATGATTGCCGAATGTAAATAGTTTTATCTCTAAAAACAGTTTAGCCTATAACGCTAGTATAACGCTAGTATATAACTTAGTGCATAGAGTAATGACAAATAAAAACCGCTTGTTATTACCACTAACAAGGCTCAAAATAGCCCCACAGTAACACGGTAGCATAATAAGGGTCCCTACATTCAAAACGAAGCATTGAGAACTTTGTCAGTGTCCATACAGTTTAATAAGAAGATATTTTATACACACATTCAACTTCGCGAATACAGGAAGAAGCCATCTTTGAAAAATAGTCTCTACCAGTCGATCTACGAGCGCCGATCCAAGTGCGCTGAACTGTGCAGAATCTCATATGGTCCGTTGTTTCCAGAAGAAACACAAACACGAGCCATTTTCTGCTCTTCAATATGTACATGTAGCCTTCTGTTCGCGCTCACCTTATCACCTTATTCACATCTCACCAGCACACTTGGATCGGCGTTCGTAGATCGACTAGTAGAGACTATTTTTTAAAGATGGCTTCTTCCTGTATTCGCGAAGTTGACTGTATGTATAAAATATCTTCTTATTAAACTGTTTGGACACTGACAAAGTTCTCAATGCTTCGGTTTGAATGTAGGGACCCTTATTATGCTACCGTGGGGCTATTTTGAGCCTTGTTAGTGGTAATAACAAGCGATTTTTTAGCGTTATACCAGCGTTGTAGGATAAACTGTTTTTAGAGATAAAAACTATTTACATTCGGCAATCATGAAAACAAATCTCAGATAACGGTTGACTAGGTAACAATGTGTGTAATTAGACCAACGAAAACGCAGTAGTGTTGACGGGGCCTAAAAATGAAATGATTATAAGAACATATTCTGATGATATCGAGCTGATCCGAGACTGTAAACTAAAGACGCTCAGGTTGTGTGAACAAGTTTGGCTCATTCCCAGTCCGGTGAAGCCCTTGTAAATATTAGGACTGGTTTGTAGATGACAGGAGGGCGAGTATACACTCCTGACAGCGGTATAAATTGTGAAGTGAGATGATCCAGAAACTCTCATCTCTGTGTTACGGCTAAAAGCCGATGAGAGTAAAGCCGTAAAAGCCGATGAGAGGACAGAAGTTTAAAACATATCGTTCACAACGAGCAGTTTATAAAGTAGAGAGGTTTGGGAAAATAAAGGTTTTGGATGCCACGTCCCCCCCTGTGTATTACATCGATAAACTGTTTCAATCATTGCAAACCTCACACAAATGATGTTTAATGCAAGCTTTATTTATTTATTTTTTTAACAAAAACACGATGCATGATGCATTCATTTCCCAAAAGTAGAACATGCATCAGATTGTTCTGTTTATTAGACGAGAAGAAAAGTGTGTTGTTCCTGAAGGCCAGAACCTGCCATGGATCTGGTAATCAGAAGCAGCTGTCCTGGCAGCTAATCTGAAACACAAGGTCTCTGCAGCATTCTGCTCCTTATTAAAAACCTTCATCCATTATCTGATTACCATCTTTACCAGCAGTTTATCTCTCGACGGGGAGCTGCTGTTGACAGTCGTGTTTTGAAGTCTTTAAATTCTTCAGTTGTGGTCAGGTTTGCTTGTACAGCTTGTCATTGACTTTTTCGGGGCTTTTTAATCGTGGTGTACCTCCATTTCTTCTGGCCAACAGGAATGTGTAACCCAAGGTCTTACAATGACAGTCCCGCCACCTCCAAGAGCACCGTAGAAGAGCTGTACCAACCAATCCCGTCGCTGTTCCGCGCTCTGACCGAAGGCGACGAACCCATTAACTGGAGGGTCGTGTCGTTTCCCGTTTCTGGGGAGCTTTCCCATCACGAGAGCCTTGTGTCTTTCCTGGCGACACTCGACAGCCAGAGTCACAACATCTCACTGCCCAGCAGCAGCAGTACTGTCCATGATGGTGGGTACAGGCTGAAAATATCTAGGAAAACATGTTAAAACACTGATTTTATCTCCTCATCTCTTCTCATCTCATCTCCTCCTCTCCTCTCGTCTCCTCTCCCCTCCTCTCCCCTCCTCTCGTCTCCTCTCCCCTCCTCTCCCCTCCTCTCGTCTCCTCTCCTCTCCCCTCCTCTCCCCTCCTCTCCCCTCCTCTCGTCTCGTCTCCTCTCCCCTCCTCTCGTCTCGTCTCATCTTCTCCTCTCGTCTCCTCTCCTCTCCCCTCCTCTCCTCTTATCTCATCTCCTCCTCTCCTCTCGTCTCCTCTTCTCTCCTCTCCTCTCGTATCCTCTCGCCTCCTCTCGTCTCGTCTCCTCTCGTCTCCTCTCCTCTCCTCCTCTTATCTCATCTCCTCTCCTCTCCTCCTCTTATCTCATCTCCTCTCCTCTCCCCTCTTCTCCCCTCCTCTCGTCTCCTCTCGTCTCATCTCCTCTCGTCTCCTCTCATCTCCTCCTCTCCTCTCGTCTCCTCTCCTCTCCTCCTCTTATCTCATCTCCTCTCCTCTCCCCTCTTCTCCCCTCCTCTCGTCTCCTCTCGTCTCATCTCCTCTCGTCTCCTCTCATCTCCTCTCCTCCTCTTATCTCATCTCCTCTCCTCTCCCCTCTTCTCCCCTCCTCTCATCTCCTCTCGTCTCCTCTCATCTCCTCTCCTCCTCTTATCTCATCTCCTCTCCTCTCCCCTCTTCTCCCCTCCTCTCATCTCCTCTCGTCTCCTCTCATCTCCTCGTCTCCTCTTATCTCATCTCCTCCTCTCGTCTCCTCTCATCTCCTCCTCTCCTCTCGTCTCCTCTCGTCTCGTCTCCTCTCCCCTCCTCTCCTCTTCTCTCGTCTCCTCTTCTCTCGTCTCGTCTCCTCTCGTCTCCTCTCCTCCTCTTATCTCATCTCCTCTCCTCTCCCCTCCTCTCGTCTCCTCTCGTCTCGTGTTCTCTCGTCTCCTCTCATCTCCTCGTCTCCTCTTATCTCATCTCCTCCTCTCCTCTCCTCTTATCTCATCTTCTCATCTCATCTCCTCTCGTCTCCTCTCGTCTCCTCTCCTCTTCTCACATCTCCTCCTCTCATCTCATCTCCTCCTCTCCTCTCGTCTCCTCTCATCTCATCTCCTCCTCTCATCTCATCTCCTCCTCTCCTCTCGTCTCCTCTCATCTCATCTCCTCCTCTCCTCTCCTCCTCTCATCTCATCTCCTCCTCTCCTCTCGTCTCCTCTCATCTCCTCCTCTCCTCTCGTCTCCTCTCGTCTCCTCTCGTATCGTCTTCTCTCGTCTCCTCTCATCTCCTCCTCTCCTCTTATCTCATTTCCTCCTCTCCTCTCCTCTCGTCTCCTCTTCTCGTCTCCTCTCATCTCCTCTTCTTCCCTCTTCTCGTCTCCTCTCGTCTACTCTCGTCTCCTCTCATCTCCTCTCCTCTCGTTTCCTCTCCTCTCGTTTCCTCTTCTCCGCTCGTCTCCTCTCATCTCCTCTCGTTTCCTCTCCTCTCGTTTCCTCTCCTCATCTCCTCCTCTCCTCTCGTCTCCTCTCCTCTCGTTTCCTCTCCTCCTCTCGTCTCCTCTCATCTCCTCTTGTCTCCTCTCCTCTTGTCTCCTCTCATCTCATCTCCTCCTCTCCTTGTCTCTCCTCGTCTTATCTCCTCTCCACTCCTCATCTGTTCTCCTCTCGTGTCTCTGGGTTGCACGTGTGACCTCTCGCTCTGGTCTCATTCCGCAGATGCCTTGTGTACGGTGGTCTACTTTGATGAGTGTGTGTCCATTCGTCAGTGTAAGCTGTACTGCGAGGCGATGGGCGGATCAAAGTACCGCTGGTTTCATAACGCCTGCTGTGAGTGCATCGGGCCTGAGTGTCTGGACTATGGCAGTAAAACCGTCAAATGCACGCGCTGCCTCTGAGACTCGCGCTACACTTTAACTTGTGTTTTATTGTATAAAACACTTCTGATGTTTTCTGTTCTTATTTACAGATTGTGTTTCTTAAGCTTCAAATGGGCTAAAAGGTTTTTTTATTATTATTATTAGCAGCATGTTGGGGTCGTTTCTCATTCAAATCATATTCCATCTGTATATAGTTCTCATTTCATATTCATATTTCTGGTTTGACTATTAAAAACCAAAGAAACTGTTGAGTTTGATTTTCAAATTACGTGATTTTTTAGTCTCCTGTCATTTACTAATCTGCTATTTTACTGTCGTCTGGTGATTTAAATTGCAAAAGATTTGATTTGATGCTTTGAAATGAAAAAGATATTTAATTGTATTTGTCTCGAATACTCCAAGTTTTTTTGTGTGTGTTCAAAAGGCATGTTTAAAGACAGATAACATGAAGTTTTTTATTTATCAATCAGTTTTTTTACTACATTTTTACTACATTAACCTTTGTTAATGTAAGTTAATAAAAATGTTCACATTCATCTTAGTTCACAGTGGATTAACTAATGTTAAGAATACAAGATTTGACCTTAAATATGTTTTAGTAAATGTTGAAATTAACATTAACCAAGATCGAAAGATTTCTTTAGAAGAATTGTTCACTGCTAGTTCATTAACTAATGTAGTTAAGTAATGTAATACTGCCTTAGTGTTGCCACATTTATATATATGAATGTAAAAGGAAGTGTGTATTTTAGATGCTGTACCTGCTTTTCATTATTTATTTTTAAACATTTTTCTGTTTTTAAATATTTAAATTTGCCATTTAAAAATGTTCTATTTAAAAATAGTCTTGCATTGTGACAAGTACATTTTTAAAAATGTTCCATAAAATGTCTCATAATGCTTAATAATAAAAACATTAACAAAAATATGTTTTAAATGGAATGTCACATTGCTGTTATTAAATATTTGTTTATTAATCTATCAAATAGATTGAAATATACAATTTAAAAAATCGATTAATATAAATAAAAACGAGATTAAAATTCAATACATTTAACAGTACATTACTATAGTGAGAAGAAAAAAATAGATAGAAGAATAGAAGAAAAAATATATAGATTATTAAAATATAATAGAAACTATTTAAAGATGTATAATATCAATTTTTCAGCATATAAATTGGGTGTTTATAAAGGTTTTAGAGTTTTAAATGTGGGTCACTCATATAAGGATGATCATATTTCGAGGTCCATGACATCTTAAAGATATAAAATATGCAAACCCTGGTTTAGGGAACTGCACAGTATCTTTTATTGTCTGGTTAGTCGTGCAAACGCTCAGCTCTCTCTGCCAAACTCCCAATGTAACTTGGCATCAGTTCACGAAGACAGCCAGATGTATTAGTCAACATCAGTCAGACCTCATTCACAGCGCAGCTGACAGGTGTGTGTGTGTGTGTGTGTGTGTGAGAGAGAGAGAGAGAGAGAGAGAGAGAGAGAGAGAGAGAGTGTGTGTTTGCATGCTTGTGACCTCAAAGAGTTTCTGTCGTTTGATTTTTTTTATTTTTCTTGTTTTAAAACTGTTTTTAAAGATGCTATTTTTTGTGTGTCATCTACAACCAAAAGTGAAAATTACTGTTATTTTATAGTTATGTGTATTCTAATTTTTATTTTTATTGTTTCTTTTTATATTTTCCATTTTTACTTCAGTTAACGTTTTAGTAACTTTTGTTCTTTTTTAAAATGTTTTTTAGGAAATTTAATTTCAGTTTAAGTTTTTGTAAATTTATTAGGCTACTTCAAGTTAAACGATACATTTTATTTCAATTATAAAATAAAACATGTTTATTTTATTTTATATTAAGTTTATATGTTTAGGCTATTTTATTACAGGTAACATAAAGATTTTTTTATGGTTTTAATTTCAGTTAACTAAACACATGATTTTTCATTTCGTAGATGATCGAATTGATGTTTTATTACTTTTATTAAACTTCAAACAAAAATTGACAATGTACAGTCTGAACTGCAATAAAACACATGCAAACATTATGTAAATATATTAACTCGCATATAGAAACTGTTTTAACTGCTTTCTTATTATGCGATACATATTTGAATTTCTTTTTCGAGAATCAAAAACACGAAGGCGATCACATATGTGCATGAGCTCATGTTGTGTTTCATTGTCAAATTACGTAATTCTCAATGATTGTTAATGCTTTGTCACCATCTGCAGGGTTGTGATGGCATTACACAGATCTATAATATTCATAACATTCCTAATATTATTATTATTATTATATGAATTATAAGTTATTATAACTTTATAATCTCGGTATATGATTAGTTATAAATTAGTATAATATATTAGAACAGTTAGTTGCTGAGGAATCTTTTTATAATGGGTGAAAATAATGATAGACTTTGTCCACTAGATGTCACTTTCAGCGTTTGTATTTTATGTTGTGCAATGTCATAATGTTCATGTCTAAAATAAGTGTTAAAATACGTGACTAAAGTGGCCTGTCCTAATGGAAATTTTACTGTGCGGGCAAATCAATATTGTTTCAAGAATGTTTTCTTTTGTCCTTATTGTAAGACTTTTTTCATCGCGTCAATCAAAAGGCTCGCGCTGTGTGTATTTTCCCAAACGCGTTCCGTCGTCCGTACGCGTTCAACACAGCATTGGTTCTTGCTCCCTCCGGGCTTCCATACTTCGCCTCGTTCTCGCTCTCAGTCGGTCGTGCAGCGAAGATGGCGGAAGCTCCCCCGCGGCCCTGCCGGTTCTTCTGTCACCGGTGTTCAGAAGAGATCAGCCCTCGGCTACCGGTAAGACGTAGCGGATTCAACGAGCCTCTCCCGGCGAGTTTGACTCGGCGTGGACGGATATAACGGCTCGAACGGCCTCTTAAAGCGTTTTTCCGTGCTAGCTGTGCTAACGGCTAACTGGTTGCCAATAGCAACAAACAGGATTAAAATGAGGATCTGATGAAATTACAATTTATTTGAGACATGAGAGTTTAATCAGACGAACTCTTTTCAGATTTAACCGGGATCTCCGGGCTTTGCTGTGTGTAATGTTATAACGTTAACCCGTCCTGTCAAACCACAAGCAGACTGGTTGTTGTGACATGATGAGCTCGTTACTTTTACTGGCGAGTTTTTAGAAGATAATGATAATTGACGCGATGATATTCGCTTGTCAGTTACTCAGGCTTGTGTTTCATATGTGTTGTATATATATAGGCTATATAGTTCATGTAGCTTACTTGTTCAGAACGGAGAACTAGTTATGAGAGCTAACCCATGTTTGGTGTCTGATCTGTGGTGTCGTTATTCTTAAAGTCTTTTCTGTTCACCAAGGCTGCATTTATTGGATGAAAATACAGAAATATTGTGAAATATTATTACTATTTCAATTAACTGTTTTCTACGTTGATATTTTGTAAAATGTAATTTATTCCTGTCATCAAAGCTGTATTTTCAGCATCATTACTCCAGTATTCATTGTCACGTGATCCGTCAGAAATCACTCTTAATATGATGATTTATTATCAATGTAGGAAACATTTGTGCTGCTTAATATTTTTTTATAACCTCTGATACTTTTTTCAGGATTTATTGACGAATAATAAGTTAAAAAATAACCATTTCACCTACTTAAAAAATAGAAATCCTTTTGAACAATATACACTGCCGTTTTCTTTCATTGATAATAAATCATCATATATATTGGAGTGATTTCTGAAGGATCATGTGAAACTGAATATGGGGGAATTATACTGAAAATTCATCCTTGCTTTATGGATTTACTATTCACATAGAAAAAAATTATATTTCACAACTATTACTGTTTTTGCTGCAATCATAAAAAAAAAACTAAATGCAGGTTTGATGAGTATTCCAATTAAAAATAGTAATGTTTCTAAACTAATCTGGCTTTAATGGAAAACTGGTGGTTATTAGAGACTAGTTAGATTTTATTAACTAGGCCTAATTATTTAATGAAGAGACGTTGATTCTCAATGTTTGTGTGTTTTTCTGATCTGTAATTGGCTGGTCAGTTGTGTTTTTAACTAGGCCTATTTGAAGACTTATTTTCGATAAAAGGTTTTTATCAGTCTATTTCTCATGATTGAAGTCGTTCAGTTGACAGAAAGCTGATTGTTTTAGATCTGCTGGTTAGATTTGTCAACTATTCATAATCATATTAAATATTTTGAGACTGATGATAACTAATGTGTAGAAGATTAAAATGTAGATTTTATGTGTTAGGTTTCTGATCTTTGATTCGTATAGCTAGCTGTATATTATCGTGAGATCTATTGGTGTGTGGGTTAGGGTTAGGGTTAGATTGATTATTTTAGATTGGTGAGATTTTGATGGCACGTGTAATTCAGTTGGTTGATACTGAAGGCTTGTTGATATTAGTTTTATTAACTAATAGCAATATCTGTTCAGTTTGTGTTATCCATAAAATGGTTGTAATGAGATCAGCTGATTAATAATTTTGTAATATATGAGTGGATTTAACACACAAGTTGGTAACTTTCTGCTGACGCTCAGTTGGAAAATGAGGATGTGATCTTTAAAAATGCTTTAACTCACTCTCCGCTTTACAACGAATGAGCCAGGACACATAATTTGTCTGTTTCATACACAGAGCTGTCAGGAGATATGAGATCTTTCCAAAAGGATCATCATATGTTGCTCCTTGTATGAGGTTTCAGGGCAGAGAATAGACGGCGTCACAAAGCTCTTTTGCTTGTCTCTTTCTCATTCTGTGCCGTTGTTATCCTCCTGTTATTGTGCGGAGCCTCTAGAAAGAGCCCAAACCGGGCAGAACTGCAGTCACTGAGCTGCAGGTCAGGAGGTCATCAATCTGCACGGCTTTTCCCTATTGAGGGAATTCTGAAAAATTCATTTATGCTAATTTGTGGGAAAATGCAGCTCATATCTTCATCATATTCCGGTTTTAAAACAATCACGATCGTCCTAAGTTTGAGATGTATAGAGAATATCCAGACTAGGAGCAAGCTTATGTATTGCATTAAATAATCAGTTAAAATAGTCATTTATACCAGTAAAAACTTAAAACACTGCATAGTCGTCACTGTATTAAATATACATTTTTATTATACATTATTATTATTATTAAAACTACTAAAGTTACTCAGTCGAGAGCAGTGAGTGATTTTGTTTAACATTATTGATCTTATATAATTACACGCATCTGATCTCTTTCCCAACTGTTTATTCACTTAATACATAATTGACTTTCTTTGTGTAAATACAGACATTTTGACATATTTGTGTGTATTTGAGCATTTATACGCCAACCTGAAACCCCAAGCATATGCTCGTCCGTGTTTCTCTCCATCTCGCGGCGCACTAGGGATGTCAATCTTCCTCTATAATACTATTCGAATTCCATTCCTTATTTTATTTAATATTCGAATATTAAATGCTTAAATTGATCCTATTATTAATATTTACGACATTAACACATGCTTATGGATCGCCAATGCCACTATAGCATGTGGTTGTTGTTACACGTTCGGTCCACTAGATGGACATCTAATACACATTTTCTTCATGCTGAATATGGTTGAAGCGCTTCCGATGGTTTTCGGCTGATATCTCCGCGAAAACACCACCATCGTTCTTTTCAGTTCGCCTAGACGTTCCAACAAGCTCGATGCGCACCGAATCCGTTGAGATATTTGTGTTTTTCGCTTCACAGGCGCTTTGGGGGGGCGCTTTTTACGTCGTTAAACATTCAGGCGACCATTTTAGACAGTTGTTATGATGATGCACCGTGGATAACGTGCACACTTGTGTTACGATTCAAAAACATTACATCAGACGAAACAAAGGCATTTCATTTTCACATGCGTGTAAGCCAAGGCGGCGAAAAGGCAAGATTGCATAAAAAAGAAAATGTAAAAAATATACATAAAAAAACAATATTCGAACAGCATTCGAATAGTATTGATTTTTTTTATTTAAAGGAAGCAATGCATGCGACACAATGATCATTTATCTTGATTATCACTAGTGCTGTAGCGGCGCGTCGATGATTCGACGTGAAAATTGCGTCGACGTCATATTTTTGCGTCGACGCTTCTTTATTTATTTATTTTTTGCATGTTCCCGGCGGTACAGCTTGCCACACACACATGGGAGACCGAAACATTGCAGAATAGAGGACGAAGACAACTAGAAGTGAATGTGCTATCCATTAAATGAATCACACACAGTAAACAAACCCTTAAGAAAAAAAAAATGCAATTTAGACGCGCAAACTGGGTGCAGGTGTGGTGAGACGTACAAGATTCGGCTTAAAGTTGCTCCTGGACGCGGCGCCGGGCGCGTTGTTACAAAAAAAGGCGTACACACAGCCAGCCACAGTCTTCCTGGTCTTGCGCACCCAACGCGTCATTTTTGCCGTGCGCACATTCGCGCTCGTGCGGACGTGTCGAGTATAAACAAGGCTTTACTCCGTGTCAGCACGCGCTCTGATCAGTAGGTGAACTCCGCCTCCATTTCCCTCCTCAGCTGATATTAATATTTAAACATTCTCTATGATAAAAAAAATGTTTGTAAAAAATATTTTAATAACACGGTTTTGGCGGTTGTAGAGTTATAATGATGGTGTTCAAATACATAACATTAGACTAACGTTAGCCAGCTTATAGTATCTTAATTCAGTATGTTAGTATTTATTTGAGATGTTGTTGTTTTTTTTAATTGAGCAGCAGAAAAAAATATTCTTTATACTAGTCTTCCAATTAGTCATTAGATTAGTCGACTAATCGATAAAATAATCGCCCAACTAATCGTTTAGTTAATAATCGTTTACCCCAGCCCTAATTATCACGTTTTCATATTCTTTGGAAGCCAAAGTTGAAACTATTTTGATTCATCATCGCACAGCCCTACTGCTGTTGAATTGTTTTTCAATTGCGTCACCATGCATGAAAGACACATGATATAATTTGGCCAATCAGCACAGCCATACTGTATTTTAACATTATCAGAGGACATATAAAATCACAATCTCTACGATTCGCTTGTAAATTAGATAGTGGACGTCTTCAAGATCTTTCACGATATAAAATCGTCAGATCGCCAGCAAAATAGTTTGTATAGACCTTATTCAGAGCAGCGCCATGACAGGTATGAAAGTGAGGCTGTGAGGGATAGACTTACCGTGTTTCCAATGGCATCCGCTGTAAAAAGCTGCTAGATTACTTACAATTTTCCACAGCTTACATTGTCGGGAGTTTTTTGTCAACTGACATTTCTTTAAAAGATATTTCTCCAGTGTTTCATGAGCAGAACAATCCGAAAACACATTAAATAACAGTACAGCCCATTGAAAAGATGCAAGTCTATCCCTCACAGCCTCACTTTCATTCTCATTAAAAATCAAAGATGGCGCTGCTGTGAATAAGGCGTATACAAACACGTAAAGGAGCTGAGGATTTGGAGAAGTTTATGAATGAAGAAAAATCTGCCGAGTGCAAGAGTGGATGGGTTGCAGATGCCACATTAGACCAGATACAGTGCTGCAGTTTTATTTTATATTAACATATTGCTTCTCTCGCTATTTTCTAAAAGCATTATAATCTGCTTATGTTGAGTGATGTTACCCTGGCTGTGTGTATAACATCCTCTTCTCTTGTTTGCAGGATTACATCTGTCCGCGGTGTGAGTCTGGCTTCATCGAGGAGTTACCTGGAGAAGGGAGGTAAAGTCTTGCCTCACAGACACTGAAACATTACATTATATTTTCCGAAAAAAAGGCCAATTCACACCAACAGATCAGTGTGTTGGCGTCTGGCGGAGCTTGTTTTGGCCGGTTGAACATGCTGAATCAGATTTATAATATCTGAAGTGACATGACGTTGTTCTGTATCTATCAATGCAGTGTGTGAATTAGCCTTAATTCATCATTTTTCTCTTTCTCTTCTCTCTTTTTCCAGTGCAGAGAATGGGTCCACATCTACAGCCTCTAATGATCAGAATCGCCCCTCATTTGAGGTGAGCTGTCAGACTCTTGTCTATGTTGAAGAGCTTAGTTATTATTGTGCTGTACAGCCAGCCTTTCTCTTACCCGTGCTTGTGGCCGATGAGTACATGTTGACTGCTGTGTGCAAACTGGCTTGGTTCATATTTCTGAACCTGAATGCAAACTTTGACAACATACATTAATACATGCTCTTATCCAGGGCAACATATTAAAAAATTTAGATTTTCATAGTTATCTCTTAACTAAAATTTGAAAATACGTTGCAAGCATGCAAATCGTAAATTGTTAAATAGTGCAGAATATTCTCCCAAGCCTCTAATATTGTATTGAAAGTAGAGCCAGACCGATATATCGGCAGACCGATATTATCGGCCGATATTAGGCATTTTCCAAACTATCGGTTTCGGCAGTTATAATGGCCGATAAATGAATATTTCAAAAATAAAATAAAAACGGACGAAACACGCTTGAACCATGTCATGAGTGTTGGAGTTGTATAGTTTGTCCACCAGAGGGCACTGGTCCCTGTTGGCAACACTCGTTGAGTTGGGCACGGTACATACATTGCTTGAATAACAATTAAAAGAACATCCCCATCAGTTCTCTTAACTCAAATAAGCAACAAAATTTGTGACTATCATGTCCAGTTTTAAATAAATAAATAAATAAAATATCGGCCGATATATCGGATTTTAAAACCCAAAAATATTTGTAGCGGTATCGGCCTTCAAAATCCTTTATCGGTCGTGCTCTAATTGAAAGCCACTTAAGCTACATTAAGAAAACCATGTGTGTGTGTGTGAAGCACATCATCTGTTGTTTAAAGCATTTCCTTTCACCCGTCAGAATGTGGACCAGCACTTGTTTACGTTCCCGCATGGATATGGGCAGTTTGCTCTGGGGATCTTCGACGAGGGCTTCGACTTCAGGGCAGGTTTGCCCGGGGAAGATAACCGTGACGCAGAGAACCGTAGAGAGCGGGAGATGGCCTCACGACAGCGGTACATGTCGAGACAGCCACGGGGACGCCACGTTCCCCGGAGACAAGGGGTGCGGCATGAGGGTGTGCCCACTTTAGAAGGGTGAGAATTTGTTACTCAGATTTATTTGCATTTTATGTATGGAAGATCTATTTAGGATTCCCACTATAATGGAAAATAAAATTGTGATATAGTAAATATAATTTTAAAGGTGCATTGTGCAACATTTCATGTTAAAAATAGCCGTTTTTCTAACGCATACATGCTTAAACAATCGCCTGATGGGCTGAATGAGGCCTGATCACTGCGATCGCCTCTATAATCCTGTACAGTGAAATAAAGAAGAGGGATTCGGGACGGAGTTTGAGACTGGGCGTGACGTCATGCGCGTTCACGCTCACCTGGCGATGTCTGCAGGTTTGTGTATTCGCCGCCATTCTCCGTATCAGCGAAGACAACTCGAGCGACACAACTTTAGTCAACATTCCACTAAAGTAGAAGATGGTTCAAAGAGAGCGGCTTGTAGTTCATTCCAAACCCCAACGCAAACTAGTCTACGCAAACTTTTGTCTAGTGCCAGGTAGGGTTGGATATCGTTTGAATTTGAACGATTCTGATTCCGATTCCTTGTTTCGATTCCGGTTCCTAACGATTCTCGATTCCGATTCTTTTAAGAGGCAGGGTCAAAAAAGTTTAGCCAACGGCCTTTCTGAAGGAAATACTCCTTCTGTAAAAATACTCCTTTTGTCACAAATTTTGCATTTTGCCGAGATATCGTTATTTTTAGAAAAGTGAAGCCACACTTTGGATCGCCGACGTAAGGTACTCATGTTCGACTCGCGTGATTATGCCAACACTTCCGGTAGACGCTTCTTCGTTGGTGTTGTTCAGCGGTTTCTTCTTCCGCTCGGCGGACTGTGAATATCGAAACTAGGAATCGAAATTTTAACTTTTGAACGATTCCGGGAAAAACGAAAAGTTAGTCCCGATTCCAATCGATACTCGATTCTCGATACCCAACCTTAGTGCCAGGCGTCGGAATAAGACGAGAGTCAACATCGGAGGCTTTCAACAAACGGAGAGATCTCCGCTCTGCTCTAGGGCTCAAACGGGATCCTAAACGAAGTCATAACTTATATTGTTCATGAACGTGTTTCCATAATAATACAATCAGTGGATACAGTAAACAGTTCAACATGGAGATAGATGGAAACAAAAACCCCTGTTTTCCCCTCACACACACATAAGTGTGAAATTTACTCAAATGCATTTCCTTTTATATATTTAAAATGACTTGCAGATTTATAACTTTATTACCTCTGAAAACATTATGTGTCTGTAACAAAAGATTTGTGCGGCTGATGCTCCTTTGGTTATGAACGGCTCGTGCAAGCGTGCGTGTGTGTGGTCCATGAGTGTGCACACCTCTGCTTGCAGTTTTGCTTGTCGCCAGAGGGGGTGTAGTTCTGCAAAAACTCAGACTTGCGCAATGCACCTTTAAATGTATATAATTATGAAATATAATTTTGCTAAGACTTTTGTAAGCTTAATTTCCTTTTTATTGTTTTTTAAAACCTTACCTAGTAATCAACTGGAAAATTGCTGGGAATGATTTGTTCATAATGTGTGGAGAGCTCGATCTATTGCTTTTCATACTGTTACTGTGGCGATGATGTATTACGGTCATTACTGTGTAGACTAATAACACAATCTGATTGTCAGCAGGCGTGAAATGAAATGTTTTTGTCACAATTTAAAATGTTTTCACAGAATCATTCAACAATTAGTTAACGGAATTATCGCCCCGACAGCGATGCCAAACATGGCGATGGGACCGTGGTGAGTGTCTGATGACATTTTCTCTTTCTTTCCATCATTTCTCAGATCTGATCACTGCACTATAAACTGCTGTCTTACAGGGGAATGCTGCATTCTAACCCAATGGACTATGCATGGGGTGCCAATGGATTAGATGCCATCATAACACAGGTATTATCCCAGTGGATGAGTAACGTGGATCACTTTAGTGGTGCATTATGATAAAATCGCTGAAACTTTCTTTATTTCACAACCACAATGAGTATGAAAAACATTATGAAACAGTGTGATCATATACTACATATTTGTCCCTGTTGTCGTTCTCTAGTTATTAAATCAGTTTGAAAATACGGGTCCCCCTCCGGCAGACAAAGAGAAGATTAAGAGTCTTCCTACTGTCCAGATAAACCAAGAGCACGTGGGTAAGAGGAATATATATATATATATATATATATATATATATAAATATTTTATTATTTTAAGTAATTAATATAGTGCATTAAATTGATTTAAAAGTGACATTTTAAAATAACTTTTTGTCATTTAAAAGACTATCAGCTTTTAAAAATTACGTTATAAAAGATTTCTATTTTGAAAAAAGCTCTTCTTTTGAACTTGCTATTCATCAAAGAATCCTTAAAAAAATGTATCACGGTTTCCACAAAAATATGAAGCAGCACAACCGTTTTCAACATTGATGATAACCAGAAATGTTTCTAATCAGCATATTTGAATGATTTCTGAAGAAACATGTGACGCATAAGAACAGCTATTTTAGATTGCAATGATATTTCACAATATGAAGGTTTTTACTGTATGTTTTAATCAAATAAATATAGGAGATTACTTTCAGAAACGACCCCAAACTGTGGAAGTTGTTGGTAGTGTATTTAAAACAAATTGCACCTAAATACTAAATATAATGCAGTTGATTAGTTCTTTAGTCATTCAGACATTCAATTTGTAAATATATAGTCTTTTCACTTCTCTAATTTCAGCGCAGAGTCACCATCAACATTGTGAATTATAGTGGATTGCGATGTTGTCACTTCCTGTTTCTGTTTCAGGTGCTGGTCTAGAGTGCCCTGTTTGTAAAGAAGACTACAGCGCCGGAGAGAACGTTAGACAACTTCCTTGCAATCATCTCTTTCATAACGACTGTATAGTTCCCTGGCTCGAGCAGGTGACGTTTCCAACTTTTGACCTAATTTATTTGTTCATTAATGAGAGATTCAGATAAAGTCTGATTCAATTTGTTGCTTGCGACATTAATTTCATTAGTTTCATTAGGTTCTGTACAGTAGGGCAGGAGTTAATAATGGTGGAGAACTGGCACATTTGAGTCCCTCCTGTTATCCAGCACCTTTGAACCCTGTTCATTTTTAAAATGAATTTGCATGTGCTGCAATTAAAAAGTACCAGGCTTTCAGAAATGTGCTCGTCAATCTCAGACATCTCAACTTTATTTATTATAACTTGATTACTAGAACATTAATAGGATGTAAATAACGTGCTTGCTTGTGTGAACCGCATGTTCACTATAAAGTGTCCATTGCTGATGTTTACTAATGTTTGTGCCTGCATATATTTACTAGGGATGCAACGGTACACGGTAAAATCCCGGACCGTTCGGTCTGCCCTGCACGGGACAATCTAACCTCGTGTCCCGCGGGGCTTCGGTTCTGCCATAGAGTTCGTGCTGATCCTTTAACCGTATTTTCCGCACTATAAAAGGCGCACTTAAAAGCATTTAATATTCTCAAAAAACGACAGTGTGCCTTATATTCCGGAGCGCCTTACTAGGCCTATATATGGATCAATTAGTTAACAACGCTCCGCGTTATTAAATTCGCCCGCGAACTCGCGCTCGTGTCCAGCTTATGCCCGCTTTGTCACAACCTCAACCTCGTATAAATCAGGTTATGTGTGTGTCGCTCACGAGCGCTCACTCTTAACAGACACACGAACAGACCGGCGCTGCTCGCGCGTCATAGATGTTCATAAAGCGCTCCCCGTTCACACGGGTCGTTTTATTCAAAACAGCCAACTGTTGTTAGTGAGCCGCCGCACATTGAATACTCATATATTGAGTCAGGCTGCGAATGTAAGTTACGTGCCCGCCCCAGGGCGCTCACGCTTACTAAATAAACGCCTCACCTCCGGCTCCACGTAGCCTACTCTCTACATTCCCAGCACATAGTGGATGCGCAACGCAAACCCAGTCAATTGTTTGACTGCAGTATATTTTTGCACAAGAATCTCTCAAAAGTGGATGAGTAAATAACATTGCACTTTGTATCCTGAATGCAGTTTTTTTTATTATATTATTTTGCTCTGCTCTATTTATTCAAACCACAAGCTAATTTATGTTAAAGGTAAAAGTGCACTTTTTCTTTCACATTGATCACTTCATTTACCAGTCATCAAGGTTTGGAATTGGGATCCACTTGAATATTTTAAAGTGTGCTCGTTTACATTTTGTATATCGTGGTAGTTGAAGAGGTTGTATTGCTTAGTGTTGTCCAGTACAGACTAGAGTGTTAATTTATTCCATACACATTGATGTTCTTCCTGCTGTGACATTCTGTTTATGCTCATAAGAAAAATAAAACATATTTTTGGGATGAAATAGCAGTCTCTTTCTGCACAAAACATGTACCGCAACCGAACCGAGACCGTGGCCCAAAAACCGAGGTACGGACCGTACCGTGGGCTATCTGTACCGTTGCACCCCTAATATTTACTATTAAATTATATATACATACTATTAAATCCTGATCTAGTCATGACAAACTATATATCGTTGGAAAGGTCTAAGACTCCTAAATAGATATTTTAGCGCTGTTTTTTTTTCTTACAAATTATGAATGAATAGTAATATATGAATTTATGACAAGAGCGCGCCTCAAAAAATCAACATCATTACAGGAGTTTCTGACCTTTGTCACAAAAAGTCGACGCACACACTTTTATTAATTGAAACTTTGGTTTTTAGTGCTAAAAGTACATAATAAAACATAATTAGTATTTGTCAATAAAAAAGAAAAAAATATATTTTAAAAAGTAAGGTAAGTAATATATATATATATATATATATATATATATTTTTATTATTATATTACATAATTTAGTAGTTATCATAAATTAGGTATCATTTGAAAGCTTACGAACTCAGAATTCATCCTGTGAAAACCGTTTTGAAATTGGACGAAACGCTTTTTTTTATTTATTAGGCCCCTCCCCCTTTGGCCATCATTTTTCATAATTTATTATCAAAACCTTTTCTAATCCTGACAAAACACATATTGTCAGAAAGGTCTGTATCTCAAGGTTCCATATTTAGTGACAGAAGTGATATTTGGATAGAAATTTATTAATTTGTTATAGCAGAATGCATACAATGGAATTCAATGGCACCCGGTGGCTATTTTTGGTATAACGCCTAAACAAAATCCCATGGGAACTTCAATTTTTGTGATATCAACTTTAAATTTGGAACACAACTTGGTTAAATATATCGCTTTCATTTTATAGTAAATTTTATAATAAAAAATATTTTATATTAAAAAATATATTAATAAAGTATATTTGATTTACTGTAAATGATAACTTCCATAACTTTTTCATACTTTCATTTTTTGAAGTGCTTTCACTTCAGTAAAATCCGCTGATTTGTTTTCTTTAAAACAAGATCAAACTTAGGTCTATATTCCAAAGCATTCTTAAGTTACAACCATTTAAGTTTGTATAGTGCATTTTAATATCAATTATCAAAAAGGGGGGTGACAGTTAAAGGATTAATAATGTTAATGTCAAACATATGAAGAAATCTACTAAAAATAATGCAGTAATAATGTGAAATATGATTACAATTTAAAATAACTGTTTTCTATTTAATTATATTTAAAACTGTAATTTATTCCCATGATGCAAAGCTGAATTTTCAGGGGTCTTCACATGATCCTTCAGGAATCACTCTACTATCATTTATATGCATATCTAATATGCAGATTTGCATTAGTTGTGAATTGCGTGTGTCCTCTCTCTGTTTCCCAGCATGACACGTGTCCGGTGTGCAGGAAGAGTTTGAGCGGGCAGAACACAGCCACGGATCCGCCCGGCCTATCAGGGATGAATTTCTCGCCCTCTTCCTCCTCCTCTTCCTCCTCCAGCTCTCCAAGCAACGAGAACTCCTCCAATAACTCATAAGACCTCAACCCACATCCTCAACACATCATCATCATCATCATCTCAGCACCCTGGACTGATCTAGAACTCGCTGGAACCAGGAGCCGGAGCTGATGAACCTGCTCATCACTAACACATGTTTTCCTGGCTGGACACAGGTCAGAGAGCACCACGCCAAACCCTGAAGAGAAAAACACTCTCATATTGCTTCAGACAGCCTTTTTTTTTTTTTTTTTTTTAAACCGGTGAACTTGGGAGCGACGCTTCCTCGAGGTTTGGGCACCTGTCCGCGTGACGTGCTTTTAATCAGCAGAACGCATGAGAAAAATGCTGAGAAAAAGAGAGAGGACGAACTGCACGATGATGACGGTGGCAGATCTGAAGTCGAACTGCGTTTTTACAAGCAGACGTTGTGTCTCTCGGGAGGGACGCGTTCAAACAGAACCTTTTGTTTTTTAGCATTTGATTTTTATTTCACGGATAAAAGTGGCTGATATGGGTGAATCTCACAATACCAGTCAAGGTTACATTTCACCCTAAAATCACAAGAATTGTATCCTGCTAAAGCTTAACCCTTTTTTTGTGCACTTATGCAAATAATGTTCATAACAATTAAGCACAGCGCAAACACATTCCCGTAACGGCAAAAAAATCGGATTCTCATTACTGAAGTGCCATGTTTATTATAGATCACATGATAATCACCATTGGGAACAAACATCGAACGGACTATCGTAATGAGAATTTGGAGTAAACGTGCAGAAAATAACCATTTTAAGAATAAATTTTGCGGTTCAATAAAACCTGGACATGTTTTTTTGTGATTCATCCATATAGTCGTGAAAAATAAGTGTGAAAAGCCAAGCGATCCAAGAACATCAGTGGCAGAGGAAAACAAGTGTTTATTTGCACAGTATTTCTGGTTTTGCGGAGATTATTAGACCTCTGAACAAAGTGTGACTTTTTTTTGGGCGACATTTGATAAGATTTTCTACATTTAGCATCACGAGAAGCTCCGCCCTGCCTCTGTCGGGCCTCCATCCAGACGGCACACCATGAAATCTCTCTCTTTCTCTCACTTTTTAAAAACTATATTTTTATCTCTCCTCACATTCAGTTGTCTTCTCTCGGTCTGCCACACATATTCAGTGACTTTCAGTTCAAGGCAACTTTTTTTTAACTTATTTAAAGTTAAACGATTTGTTTTTGTAAATGATAATAAAGGAGAAGAACAAACGAACGAACGAACGAATGAATGAATGTATCACTGCTGATGATGAAACGTGTCATAAAAGCTGTCATTGGTCTCTCCACAGATCACAAACACAAACTAACTCCAGAGTTTCTGTTGTTTATTGGGTCGTAGAGGACGGGATTGGTAGAGGAATGGAGGGATGAAGGGATCTTACAAAATCTTTTAGTTTTTATGATCATTTTACACCCCCGCTGGGATCCTTAAGCAGGATTTATCTGTCATTCTATCCATTGTTCTTTCTATCTTTTTTTTATCTGTCTGTCTATCTGACGTTCATTCTATTGTTCTATCGCTCTATCTGTCATTCAATAAATATCTTGTCTCTGCCATTCTTTCTATAACTCTGTCTATTATTTTATCTATGTATCTATCTATCTATCTATCGTTCTATCTATCGTTCTATCTCTCTCTGTTGTTCTATCTATCTATCGTTCTATCTATCTATCCTATCTATCCTTCTATCTATCTATCGTTCTGTCTCGTTCTATCTATCTATCCTATCTATCCTTCTATCTATCTATCGTTCTGTCTATCTATCTATCTATCGTTCTATCTGTCTATCGTTCTGTCTATCGTTCTATCTATTGTTCTATCTATCCATCTATCGTTCTATCTATCGATCTATCGTTCTATCTCTGTTGTTCTATCTATCTATCCTTTTATCTATCTATCGTTCTGTCTATCGTTCTATCTATCTATCGTTCTATCTGTCTATCGTTCTGTCTATCGTTCTATCTATTGTTCTATCTATCCATCTATCTATCGTTCTATCTCTGTTGTTCTATCTATCTATCGTTCTATCTTATCGTTCTATCTATCTATCGTTCTATCTATCGATCTATCTATCGATCTATCGTTCTATCTCTGTTGTTCTATCTATCTATCGTTCTATCTATCTATATATCATTCTATCTTTCTTTCTATCTATCTATCTATCTAACATTCTATCTATCGTTCTATCTATCAATCTGTCGTTCTATCTCTGTTGTTCTATCTATCGTTCTATCTATCTATCGTTCTATCTATCGTTCTATCTATTTATCTATCTATCTATCTATCTATCTATCTATCTATCGTTCTATATATCGTTCTATCTATCTATCTATCGTTCTATCGTTCTATCTATCTATCTATCTATCTATCTATCTATCGTTCTATCTATCTATCGTTCTATCTATCTATCGTTCTATCAATCTGTCTTTCTATCTCTGACTATCCATTCTATCTATCCATCTAACTAACTAATTAACAGTAACAACACTGATCTTCTGATCTTTCACAGTCCAGTGTGTGATTCAGAAAACCCAGAAATATCAGTGAAACCGGCTCAGGAAGGTCCCAATGTGTGTTTTTCGTGTTCTGCTCAGCTAATTGGGTGGTAATTAAATTTTCTTGACTTGAAATGCCTATAAAAAGATTTGTAAAAAATAACATGAGATCATTGGTGAGCTCCTCCAGCCTTGTTGATCTCCAAAGTTTGGGAAGCTTCCAGGATCAATCCACAGATCTTCTCCTTTCTTGGAACTTTGCCTTTTATGCAAATGAAGCCCAAAGCATCATCCTTAAATGTGTCATACCAGGAAGTGAGTGCCGGCATTCTGTTCTGCAGAGAGCGAGAGAGAGATAAGAGAGGTAAATGCGGAGCTGCTCAGGTTAACCAGCTAAACTGTGTGTTCGGGAGCATGGCGACCTCACTGACCTCCAGAGGTCAAGCGCTCCATCGCTGAAGGGATGCATCCCACGCTGAGCTGAGACAACCTTTCAATGTCATTGCTCCAGGCTCTGTTCTCAAGGTCCGCTTCAGTGTCTGCATTGGCTGGCTTCAGCTCCACATCAGCGTCAGGGATAACAAGGTAAGATCTGCAGGACTTCTGCGAGTCTCGATGATGCTCAAGAACTGATGCACTTCTCACAAATGAGCTTTCTCTTGTGTGAGTGATGTCAATGTTATGAAATATGTCTACTATGAAAGTAGAGAGCATACAAATCTGGGATATTTTTAACCCAGAAATGACTCTTAAAGTCATGTTTGAAGTATTTCAGCATTTCTAGATCACTAAACCAACAAATTCTCTTTTGCTTCTGTCGTTGTGTTAATAACAATGTTTTAATAAGTAATATGCAGTTACCATAATGATATATTCTTAATCATCATTGTAGGACATATATGAAGCTATCACTCGAAAAAAAAAAATGCTGGGTTGTTTTAACCCAATTTTGGGTCAAAAATGGACAAACCCAGCCATTGGGTTACATTTTTAAATTACATTTTTAACCCAACATTTGGCTTTGTCCATATTTTACCCAAATTTGGGTTAAAATAACCCAGCATTGTTTAGAGAGTAGATATATCAGCACTAAATTCTCTTATAGCTCTCAATATAACATTCTCAAATTATTATGCTGATAATAGTGGAGTTAGTCTATATATATATATATATCCCCACTGGGTTTCCATGCATTTTATCTGATTATTTTAACACGTTTTTAACACTTTCATGACAATCATTGCAGCTAGCATCTACAGAATATGTTTGATATAAAAATAATTTTGAACATTTTTGCTGCATTATTAGTAGCACGAGAGGTCTTTTTCTCTCTATGGGGTCTCTGTATGCATCTCTAATTGTGAAGAGATTCAACAGGTGTGTGTGTATGCTATGACCCCAGTGGTTGTCTAACTCGTGTGAGCTGCTGTAGGGCAGTGTGTGTGCCGATAGGTGGCGCCACACATCAGCCTGACTCGGATCGCACTGTTGCCTGTCATTGAGCGCATCCTCTACCGCTGTGACATCATAACGCCATGATGATGACATCTGCTTGTTTAGACAGAACTGCCAGACTGTTTATGCGACAATAGTAGCTTTAAATATTCCAGCCATCTGTTTATGCACCTTAGTCATTTATATATGTCTGGATAAGCACAATAGAGTTAAGATTGATCACTTCATCAAGTCAGCACTGTGAGTCTGTGAACAGGATAAATGAATCGGAACGAAACGAGCTCGTATGCGTGAATTAATGACGTGTCTTATTATATATGTGCATGTTAAAACATCAGCAATCCATTAACATTTTTCTTAATTGTTATGAGGACGTGTTTCCAACATCTAGCCTACCTTAATTCTGATATTATTTTAGCCTATTGTTTTTTTCTCTCGCATTTCTAAAGTTTTATTTTTTAATTATCCAAATTGTATTATTAGAACATTTAAAGTGCGTCTATATGCAAACATTGTTATTAAATAATGCGCAGTTCCCATAATGACATCATCATTTTAGGAAGTGCGTGAAGCCATGTATTTGTTTGTCACGTGTTGTAGGCTATATGTGTCATGACCTTGAGCACAATGCATGAATTAGTTGATTAACTTTCAACCCTGTTATCATAAGACATATTATAGGCTATCATTAGATATTATTTGACAATATAGCTATAATGCAACATTAGCCTATCTGTTAAGAGTGTTTAAAATCCTATATAACTTATAGAAATGGAAAATGCACTCAGACTCAGAGAGTGACCCAACAAACAGTTAATAAACTAAAAGCTGTTTCATTTTGTTGGCAAAGAAATCACGTAGGTCTCTCTCTCTTTTTCTCTCTCTCTCTCTCTCTCTCTCTCTCTCTCTCTCTCTCTCCCCCCCCCCTCTCTCTCTCTCTCTCTCTCTCTCTCTCTCTCTCTCTCTCTCTCTCTCTCTCTCTCTCTCTCTCTCTCATCATCCCTTCTGATTGGTTTCCCGCAAAGATAATTACAGGCCAAATCTGATCCGCTGAATGACATGGACCGGAATGAGCTCTCGCCCGGTTCGGATGTTGCCATGCCGAAGAAAGCGGCCCATAAGAGCGCGCCTCCGTACCACTGCGCCGGGAAAAGCACCGCTAAGAGTTGCCTGGAGTCCAACTCGGATGGTTCGAACCCGAAACCCAATCACGTCGCCACGGAGGAGACGGAAGACGGGGAGGAGGAATCCAAGTTTCAGCATCCGCGACTGAGGAGAGCAGGTGGAGGAGGGAGCGCGCATCAGATTAAAGGAGGAGGAGGAGGAAGAGGAGGAGGAGGCGCGTCTAGGAGCTCCACTTCCACTGATGCGCGCCCGGGTGATGCTGCTGCTGCTGCGGGTCGCCACGACACCGTCAAGGGCGGAGGAGCAGGAGGAGGCAAAGCGTCTACTGTAGTGGCCACCGTGACGGTAGAGCCCTGTAATGCTGCCGAAGGCGACGGCAATCCCTCAGCACCGCTTTCCAGCATGAAATGCAACAAGAACGGGGAGTGCAGGCGGGACTCCGGCACCGGGAGCCTCCGGTCCATCATGTCCAAGACGGACGGGTTTAAGCGGACCGCGTGCAATTCAACGACCAGCGTGGACGGAACCAGCACGCAGGGGCAGGACGCCTCGAACAACCCCGGCTTCCCGGAGAAGAAGGATTCCAAAGTGTCCTTTTCCAACGCTCCCAGCAGGAAAGCCTCGTCCTCGATCCACGGCGCACAGCAGCCCCGGAACTCGGTGACGTTCCTCAAATCCGAGGATGCCGGTCAGGAGGACACCGAGACCCGGGACAGCCGGGACAGCCAGACGAGCTTCATGCACAGGCAGTTCAGTAGCATGTTGCAGCCCGGGGTCAATAAATTCTCCCTGCGCATGTACGGGAGCCAGAAGGCGGTCGAGAAGGAGCAGGAGCGCGTGAAATCGGCGGGAAACTGGATCATTCACCCCTACAGCGACTTCAGGTGAGAGAAACTTTTGACGTGTTGACCAACGAGGGGTCTGTGCATGCAGGGGATCCAAAAGGTGTAGGGATTTTGGAAAATTGTATGCATAAGCGATATTGGTCATACTTAATAATAAGGTCTCACTCTCTGGTTAAGGCAGACTAACAATGCACAATTATTTGACATTTATATTAAAGAGGAATAGCCCCTTGAGATGAGCCATCTCGTTTTAGAGGGGGTCCTCGATTCTAGATTCAAATAAAAAAAAAAACTGACCTTACAGCAGCTTGAATTTAACATAACAAATAGCAAAAGCCAAAAAAAAAACAAAAAAAAAAAACAAATACACAAGAAAAAAAATGCTATGCAGTAGTGCTATACAGCTAAATATATAAGCCAAAACAAAACAAGACATTCATTCATGCAAGACTCCCAAAAGGTGACACACTCCTCCCTAAACAGAGTAAACCATATCATTTCATTTGTACCAAGACAACATCAAAATACCAACGCATTCTCACCCCAAGGCGTCACCTTTGACCATGCTTCAATATTTGACGTTTTAGGCGCCCTTTAGCGTCACTTACATGACGCGAACCTACGGAACCTAAAGGAAAGCGTCTGTTAGAGGACGCGGTTAGGTTTAGGTGTGGGGTGGGGGTAGGGTACACGCGATCCTAGGGCGTCATCTGACTGACGCTAAAGGGCGCCTAAAGCGTCAGATATTGAAGCATGTCCAAATGCTTCCCAAGGCGTCAGTTAGGTGACGCCTTGGGGGTGAGAATGGGCTGAAAATACAGACAACAATGCATTTAATAATATTATGTCTTGTTCGTTTTAGTTCACAGTAGGCTATACCTTAATCTGATTAATGTTATTGTTACCAAGATAATTAGTGACATGATCATCGGGGTTTTGTTTATGTCAGCTTTAAAGCAACAGATGCATTCTCAAATTAATATTTTTATCATAAATATTAGTGGTGACGGACTTTTGAACCCCATATTTCCCAAACCCCTCACACAAACGTGTTAAAAGCATGATTTGACTGATTTATGACTCTTTCAAATACTTTATTGGTCATCTCTGGACAGTTTTCAACATATTTTGCTAGCCTATGTGTGTGAAGACCCTTGCACAATCTGGCCCTCAATAGCAGCCAAACCTGAACACATGGGTATTATATTAACCTCCTGAGACCCTGCGTGCACATACGGGGACATCACATTTTTGGTTCTGTGCAGCATAATACTTAATTCTGTGTGACTGGAACATGTTTTTCACAAACGAGGACACTTACACTGCCATCTGGTGGCGTCAGAAGAGAAAAAAAATTAACATAAATAATTTAAAGATGGCAGAGAAAACAGGTCACATGTCACGCAGCCACTC
This sequence comes from Pimephales promelas, assembly GCF_988280905.1. Lineage (NCBI taxonomy): Eukaryota > Metazoa > Chordata > Actinopteri > Cypriniformes > Leuciscidae > Pimephales > Pimephales promelas. The sequence continues at coordinate 40,754,043 of NC_142773.1, read as the reverse complement.
CAGACCAAAACTTCCACAAGGTAAACAATCTAATAACATTTCATTGTTGATTCTTGTTAAGTTATGCATATTAGTGTTGTATGTTTGAAACGGCATGCACATTTGACAAACTTTTGTAAAAATAAAGATTTACCAAGCTGCTAAAGTTGATGTCCCCATATGTGGACATTGGGACTAAGCTTCGTTGAAACTTGCAAAAAAAAAATGAAAATTTGTAGTTGCATTGAGCTTCGTGGCAGGCTCACACACTCGAGCGCACACACACACACACACACTCAACGGGGCGGGGCTTCACTCACGATCGCGCATGCACACATACACACACTTGCTCACTCGCACACACACACACACACGCGCGCGCACTCTCTCTCTCTCTCTCGCTCGCTCACTCACTCGCTATCGCTTACACACACATCACTCACTCGCGATCGCGCGCACACACACACACATACGCTCTCTCTTGCTCGATCTCCACCGTGGTGGAGCTCTGAAAATCAAAAAATCCCCTGGAAAAGATGGGCTGATTTTTAGAATTGCGCATCCAATGGTGCACCTCTCCTGGGCACGAATAAAGCCCATGGAGGGTTCAGGGGCAACAGTTACACAGTCTTTCACACCGGCTAAGTGTGATCCACTGTTCCCACAGATAAAAAGAACATTTCTAGTTTGGAGAAGCAGAAATTTTGGAGCATTGCAAAAAAGAAATCAAATTTTCAATTTGTTTTGGATAGGTTTTTTTATGTGGATATTATATATTATTATGGATATTATATTTCATTATTATATTTATTTTGTTTTTCCATATCAATTTTCAGAAGTTATGCATGCAAGAGTAACAATGAAAAATGTTCAGGCACAATGCTCATGCTGTAAAAAAAAAAATAGATTTGCACTTTTTTACACAATGGTGTATTGATTGTTTTCTGTGCATACAGACAATTTTTTGTTTTTAGTTTTTTCAAAAAGTGCTTCATGTTCAAATATAATATCTGGTTATATTTCTTGCTCCCTCCTAACCCCAAAAAGCTAAGAAATCTAAAAGCACACCAAACCAAAACTCAGGTCTCAAGTAGTTAAGATAGACCCACTGTCCTTGCATGAGGACATCATTTTATGCAAAAACTACTTCCTGTACAAAAACAAATTTTAGTTATTATACTTATTAGGTCCTACTTGTCCCAAATAGCAAGAAAAATTATAAAATGCACACCAGGCAAACTCTCGGGTCTCAGGAGGTTAAAAGGGATGTTATCTCTCCGTGGTTATAACAACAAAAGCAAAAAAGCAACAGCATTGTGATTTTGTCGTCCGGTTAGTTTAACTTTTAATGCTGAGTTAGATTTATTTTCAACTGACTATCAAATTTGGTTGATGAGAAAACCATAACAAAGCACATAAGAAATTCGGTCTATTCGATATGCTGCATTAGATTTGAATATATTTACATTCATTCTGAGATAATCTGATTGCCTCATGGTCACATAATGCATATATGTCAAGTGTTTTAAAATATTAAAGCAATAAATACAATTTAGGCGTGTGCCAAACTTTCAGTAGTGTTATTATGTTTCAGCGCCACAGCCAAAACACAATCATATATGCAACATGTATAAGTAGTAGCCTATTTTTTGTAACTTTAAATGAGGGATGTAAATCATCGAAGGCCCCAGAACCTGAGCTGAACTTTAATTTGCGGTGTTGAGACTTTGTTTGGGTCATAATGTCTTTAGATAACTATAAAAATGCATGCAAAAACATACACACATCCCTGCATCGTCTCCATAGAAAAACCTGAAACTGATGCATATTTTTTCAGCACCCCCACTCCATTCAAATGTCATCTTGACATGTCAAAGACCCTCGACGGTCCTTAGAGACGATCAGCTGTGCAAACCTCGCAGAAAGAGACGGCCATTGTTGCTTCAGTTATGAGTCAGCATGCACCTTAGCGCTCGGCTGTGACCTTGAGTTGCACACGTGTGCAGCGCCACGTGGAAACCGATCAGATCCGCTCCATGCTTTATTTCAGACCCTCAGGAATCGACTCGCACCCGTCACGGCCGTTTGAGACTCTCAAATATCAAGGGTCTTGTGAGGTTTTCGGCACTCGAGCCCTCCTTACAAGGTCAATATAAAGCCTCCTCGTGTTATAATGCGTTGCATCATTGCAGTGCTAATGTTATTGATTTATAGTGTGCAAAACAAAACCTGTTTAATGTGCGTGACATGCATGCTGAAAGCATTACGATCCTCACAACACAGTAATATGCATATTAATTATTCACATTAGACATGTTTAATGTCATTAGAATTATTGGATTGAAATATTTCTCAATGCATTTAAATGACAATGAGTTTACCGACTCATTAACTCTCACGCACGTTTTAAACAGAAGCACACGTGATCTGCCAAATGTGGGTCATGAGAATCTCTCAAATGCAGGCCGTGATGTTTCTTTAAATGTTTGATAAATTAAAAAATCCTCCTCGCTCCAAATATCTTTCAAGTAATGCTTTGCAATAATGGTTAACATTGGAAATGTCAACATGAACTAACAATTAAAATACTTCTAAAGCATTCAGTAATCTTAGTTAATGTTCGTTTCATAATTAAAATCTAAAGTTGTATGCTAATATAATAATCGTGGACTTGAGCTGACATGAACTGATTTTAACAAACATATTAATACCTACTATAACCCAGGTTACACTTTATTTTGATTAAATATTAAATATTTTGATTGTCCCAAGTTTGAATAAATACAGTACATATAGGTAAAAAACAATAGGAAACGATGTTTAGATGTTATTTTGTATAAATTACATTTTGATGTTTGAAAGTCTAGGTTTGGACATAAATTCAGATATCAATGTAATTTAAACAAATAATAATGATAATATTAATAATCGATTATTTTTTTGCCTATATAGAATTTCATGTGATTTTTATTTTTTTTAAACAATCGAGTCCTGGTGTCCACTTCAGAGGTCATAGCATAACATATGAATAAAATATCTTTTTTTTTTTGTTTCTTATGCTCTTAACAATGTGATTACATGAAGAAGAAAACGTTCTGGGCCTCAAGAGGATATAAAGATAGGATAGGCTACAATAACAACATAGTGTGTCTTCTGAGGGACGGACGGTCCACCCTCAGGCTAAATATAGGTTCGTTGAAGCTACACAAAATGTGTAAATGTTATTGAAATAAACAGACAGCCCACTTCCATATTTTTCGGATTTTGGGAGATGTGTGATAACAGTTGAAATTGTTGTCGTAAAAGGCAAGAGCAACACCGCTTATTCAAAGGAAGACTGTCCCTCTATGTCACCTACAGTGGTGTGAATAAGTTTTGGCACCCATGCTAAAGTTGCCTAAAAAGAGGAATAAAAAATCATCTTTTGGATATTGATCTTAATGCCTTAATTAGAAAAATGAGGAAAACTCCAACCTTTAAGGACACCAATTTTCTTTGTGAATAAATAATGTATCATAAATGCATAAGGTGCATAAGTCATTGCCCCCCTATGTTAAATTCCCATAGAGTCAGGCAGATTTTTATTTTTAAAAGCCAGTTATTTCATGGATCCAGGATAATATGCATCCTGATAAAGTTCCCTTGGCCTTTGGAATTAAAATAGACCCACATCATCACACACCTTCCACCACACCTAGAGATTGGCATGGTTTTACTTCAGTTAGCCTAATAGCTGGTTTGATTTGCATTGAAAGATGATCCCCATGCCAATCTCTAGGTGTGGTGGAAGGTGTGTGATGATGTGGGGATATTTTAATCCCAAAGGCCAAGGGAACTTTATCAGGATGCATATTATCCTGGATCCATCAAATAACTGGCTTTTAAAAATAAAAATCTGCCTGACTCTATGGGAATTTAACATAGGGGTGCCCTGACTTATGCACCCTGTATTTTAAGGAAAAACATTTATTTATTTATGATACATTATTCATTCACAAAGAAAATTGGTGTCCTTAAAGGTTGGAGTTTTCCTCATTTTTCTAATTAAGGCATTAAGATCAACATCCAAAAGATGATTTTTTATTCCTCTTTTTAGGCAACTTTAGCATGGGTGCCAAAACTTATTCACACCACTGTAGCAGCACACTCTTAGAAGAAATGGTTCTATTTAGAACCAGGAATGGTTCCATCCCGCGCTTCATATTTTACCATTTTTTTTTGGTAAAAAGTTCTATTGGCCAAGTATGGAACCCTAGGGTTCTATATAGAACCCTTTTTTAAGAATGTATAGAACCTTTTAGGGGTTCCAAATACGTAGCGCTGATGGAACCTTTTAACGCGACGCAGCCAGTGTGTCTCCGGCCTAATAGTTTTGTGCAGGTGAACACAGTCATTGTGAGACACAACTATACAAGAACATCAAGCCAACGTTAACACGCGTTCAGTAGTGAGATCGCAGGGTGAATTGGTGCTAGATAAAGTAGACTCTCTTGTCTCTCCTGCAGGTTCTACTGGGATTTCACCATGCTTCTCTTCATGGTGGGCAACCTGATCATTATCCCTGTGGGCATCACCTTCTTCAAAGAAGACACCACCACTCCGTGGATAATCTTCAACGTGATCTCCGACACCTTCTTCCTCATGGACCTGGTGCTCAACTTCCGCACGGGCATCATTATCGAGGACAACTCCGACATCATCCTGGACCCCAAGACCATCAAGAAGAAGTACCTGAAGACTTGGTTTGTGGTGGACTTTGTCTCTTCCATTCCGGTGGATTATATCTTCCTGATCGTGGAGAAGGGCATAGACTCGGAGGTGTACAAGACGGCGCGAGCCCTGAGGATTGTGCGCTTCACCAAGATCCTGAGCTTGCTGAGGCTGCTGCGTCTCTCCCGGCTCATCCGCTACATTCACCAGTGGGAAGAGGTACGTCAACTAGTGCACTGGAAATCCCATCAAATGCATACATTCAGCTCCACATCTGGCACAAGACACACATATTCCTTGGTCGACGTATTTTGTTAATCCCAGAACAACATTCCTGTCCAAAAATTGTTCTTTATCCCTGAATCAGAGTGTAAGATATGTGAATAACAGCTAAACTTGACACACACTGCAAACTTGTATCTCAAATCTGATTGGCTGATTGAAATTCAGGATCAACAAATATGTTGCACTTGGTGAAATCAGTTTTATATATCCTACCTGTTAATTATGAAAGTCCATTTCTTCCACCCAAGAAAATAAAACCACGCCATAAAAGGTTGAAATTGAGATATTAAAAAGTGCTAATTATGATGACTTAGAAAGTCAAAATTATGACTTTAATAATAATGATATAAATAGTTGAAATAATGAAGTCATAATTACACTGTAAAAAATTAATAATCACAACATTTTTTCTTTTGTCAAATCAACTTAAATAATTTTATTTAGTTGAGATAACTTATTATTTTGAGTTTCTGATGATTATTGTATTAACTCACTTTTTCCAGTTCAATGAACTTAAAATTTTAAGGCAACCAGGTTACTTACTTTTTAAGTTAAACCAACAATATATTTTTACAGTGTATGACAAAAAGTCTTAGTTGTGACATTTTTTTTTACATTTTTATTCCAAAGATTTGTCTTAATGGCATAATTATGACTTTATCTTATACCTTTTGTCTTTTAATCTCATAATTAAGACTTAGCATGTCATAATTATGTCCTTTTATCTCATAATTATCATTTTCAGCTCATGGTTATGAATTTCTCATCCTTTTGTTTAATAATTTTGACTTTTAATGCCATAATTATGATTTACCAAAGCACGAACAACAGGAGTGGGGGGAATTTTCTAATGTGGAGGGAATGGGCTTTCATAGTTAAATATACAGTCCTAAAATGTTTTTAAATGAATGTACGCCACATTCACACAGGTGTGTAACAGAAGTACACACAGGCATTAACTGCATGAAATATGAACGTGAGTGTCAGGGAAAGTGGAGGGTTATTCTCCAGGTTGACACAAATGGACTGCGGAAGTCTTAATAGAAATAGAGGGCATGAAACGTGCCAATCTCAGCTGGCACAGTTGAACCTCGAGTCCACCGAGCCAAAACACTCAGATGTTGCTCTTTTATACATCAGCAGACTTTTCAGTTCAAGGGGACCTGTTATGATCATAAATGTGTGTATGTACACAACCATCCTATAATGGTGGAAATCCACCCACTGCTTGTTTTATATCCAGTGTTTGCATTTTCTGTGCTTTGTGACATCACAATGCAAGAGGCCCCGCCCACAACATATTAGCTTAGCTCCTCCCCATGTTTATATCAGCTAGAATGTCTCATCTACGTGATAACCAAAATGTTTTAGCTGTATTAATGACCATAGGATGTGCTTTTTCACTCCACTGCGCTACTTTTCTCATCAGCGCAGCAGCTCATTTGCATTTAAAGAAACACACACATACATGATCTCTGGTAGCCTTGAGATCTAGACGCACCCTAGCGGCAGCAAGCTTTATTTTGCAGCCAGGGTGGTCTAGCAACTCTCCGTTGGCTTTTATGCTGGAAAAACCAAACTCTAGTCAGGCCAATCACATCGTGTATAGAGTCGGCGGGCGGGCTTAAAGGGATAGTTCACCCCAAAATGAAAACTCTGTCAGTAATTACTCTCCCTCATGTTGTTCAACCCCGCAAGACTTTCGTTCATCTTCAGAACACAAATTAAGATATTTCTGATTAAATCTGAGAGCTGGATCACTCCTCCATAGGCTTCTAAGGATCGAAACTGGCCGGCCCAGAAAAGTTATTAAAGACATCGTTCAAATAGTCAGATAGTCAGCAGCTCAACCTTAAAGGAGCTGTATGTAAGATTGTGGCCAAAACTGGTACTGCAATCAGTTTCAAATTACTGTAGAGCGGTGTATCCCCTCCCCCTCCCTCCTGACTCGGGGTTGCCAGATAGGCTGCAGGATCCAACATTTTTTTTATCCCACACGTTTGTATCTAGAGCAGAGCTGGCAACCTGAATGCTGCAACACTACTGACTTCGTGATTGGTAGATCGGTGGAGGGTGGAGCATCAGACCAAAACACAACATGACAATTGAGGGCTGCAACTTCACTTTTTTAAATGACAATATTCTGGCCGGACTACTGTTGTCAGTGATATAAGTATTTGAAATGAACATGATTTCTTAATGTCTACTCTACACTCTTAGAAGAAAAGGTTCTATATAGAACCTTAAAAGGTTCTATCAGCGTTACGTATTTAGAACTCCTAAAAGGTTCTATACACTCTTAAAAAAGGGTTCTATATAGAATCCTGGGGTTCCATACTTGGCCAATAGAACCTTTTACCAAAAACCATTTTGGAGTTCCATATATAAAGCGGGGGATGGAACCATTTCTGGTTCTAAATAGAACCTTTTCTTCTAAGAGTGTAGTGACATATCAGGGCCTTTTTATGATTATTTAAAATACATTTCTTACATACAGCTCCTTTAAGTTTATCAAGCGACGAGAATACTTATTGTGCGTAAAAATAACGACTTTATTTAACTATTCATTTCCTTCTCTGTTGGCCTCGAGATTTCACGTAGCGCAACTGCGCAGCGCTTCTGGGTTGTACGTCACACATAGGCTCACTATTGGCCGACGCTTGTCGTGTGTGTGATGCGTGTGACGTACAACCCAGAAGCGCTGCACTGTTACGCTATGTGAAATCTCGAGGCCAACAGAGAAGGAAATGAATAGTTGAATAAAGTCGTTATTTTTGTTTGTTTTTTTGCGCCCAAAAAGTATTCTTGTCGCTTGATAAACTTAAGTTTGAGCCACTGTAGTCACTCGGCCTATTTTAACGATGTCTTTAATAACTTTTCTGGGCCGGCAAGTTTCAATCTCTTAAGAAGCCTATGGAGGAGGGATCCAGCTCTCAGATTTAATCAAAAATATCTTAATTTGTGTTCCGAAGTCTTACTGGGTTGGACGGTTCCCTGCTGTTGGCTGCTGGCGAACAGCGGTCTTTCCAATCGGCTTTGGCTTAGGACTTGGAGTTAAGCTTTTCTATGTGAAAAGAGCAAAGAACAGCACTTAAGTCATTCTTAAAAAAAGAAAAATGTGTTCGTAGTTTTGCAGACTAGATCAACTAGCTGGAGGGAAAACGCTGGTTGGTTGTAGCGCTATCCTATTGCGTGCAGAGGGAATAAAAGACAACCGTTGATCCCGGCTCTCGGATTGAGCTCTGCCAATGATGAGTTCCCAGACCTAACATCTGCATATGGGTCTGGCTTGCCAGATCTGTGTGGTATTTTGAGTTGAAACTCCACAGACACATCGTAGACTTGTTTTACATCTTGTAAAAAGGGGATTCATAGGTTTTAAGTGACCAGATCTTTTCTTTTAAGTCTAACGGATGATACATTTCCTTTGTGATTTTTCTGTGCTATTCTTTGGGTACAGATCCGTGCACAGAGCAGATGGGGACTTTAACACTGATAAATTGATCTGAAACGTGTGGACTGTTGTCTCGTCAAGGTCCAGACAGGCTCAAGTGGAGATCTGACGGCGAAGTCCCACTTTTGTCTGTAATTAAAGCTCAGTGTCAAACCTCTGTCAGTCAGTGAGGCTCTGAAACACTGTGGACGGATGCGGCTCATGACTGGACATCACACCGTATGGAAATGATGCCCATGTATGTCATTTCTGCATAATAATTAAGCAGCATTATGATGATTTTAATGCTGTATTGGGGGTCGCCTATATGCTACACTCTCAGAAAAAAAGGTACAAAAGCTGTCACTGGGGCTGTACCTTTTCAAAAGGTAAACTTTTGTCCGTTTTAGGTGCTAATGTAGGCTACATTTTAGGTGCTAATATGTACATTTTATGTGCTAATATGTACATTTCAGGTGCTCATATGTACATTTCAGGTGCTAATAAGTACATTTTAGGTGCTAATATGTACATTTTTAGTGTTAATATGTACATTTCAGGAGCTAATATGTCAATTTTAGGTGCTAATATGTACATTTTAGGCGTTAATATGTACATATTAGGTGCTAATATGTACATTTTTAGTGTTAATATGTACATTTCATGAGCTAATATCTCTATTTTAGGTCCTAATATGTATATTTTAGGTGGTAATATGTACATTTTAGGTACTTATATGTACATTTTAGGTTCTAACAGCCTTTGGGTACAAAAGTGTACCTTTTGAAAAGGTACAGCCCCAGTGACAGCTTTTGTACCTTTTTTTCTGAGAGTGTAATGTACTTCTAAACATTGTCAAAATAGCTGATATACAATTAAATTTTATATATATTTTTTTTTTCTGAGAAAGTGAATCAAAATGATTGACTCATTTTGCTCTCATTAAGTTTTGATGTTTTTGAGAACAGTATTCACTTTTTTTTTTTTAGTTTGATTTATTTTCAAGTTTTTGGTTTGGTGAATTTATTTAAGACTCAATATTTAAGATTCAGTTATTTGTTTGTCATCATTCACAAAATCTCTCGGCGTGACATTTTTTTAATGCTTTTGGTAAAAAAAATATACATTACCATTCAAAAGTTTGGGGTCAGTAAGATTTTTTTTAAAATAAATGAATACTTAAATTCAGGAAGGATGCATTAAATTAAACAAAAATGACAGTTAAGACATTCATAATTGCATAAAATGTTTGTATTTCAAATAAAACCTGTTCTTCTGAACCTTTCTATTGATCAAAGAATCCTGAAAAAAGTGTGTTTCCACAAAAATATTAATGAGCAAACATTAACATTATTAACAATTTATAGCAAATCATCATATTAGAGTGATTTCTGAAGGATCATGTGACACTGAAGACTGGAGTAATGATGCTGAAAATTCAGCTTTGATCACAGCAATAAAGTACATTTTAACAAATTGTTTATTTTAATATTTCACGATAGCATTGTTTTTACTGTATTTTAATCAAATAAATGCAGAGACTTATGTCAAAAATATTTGACATACATAAAACATTAAAAAATGCATTGTGATTGTGGCTTATAGTTTTATTTGTCCCCCAGCCATAATAGAAATTAAAAATCTCAACTAAAATAATTAGTTTCAAGACAAGTAGTTGGTCGTAATTAACTCTGACTGCTCGGTGCCACTTAAATCCCTTAATAATTTACGTTATTGACACTTAGTATGCTTTTAGTGTGATAATCAGCGACCCATTGAAAAGAAACAGGAAGACATTAAGAGTCTTTTGCTTTGGGACGCTGTAGATTATCAGTGTGAGTTTAAACGTTCCCAGTGGTAAAGCACCTTATTTGACTTGGAAAATAGTTGTTAATTAAAAACACGGTTAGGCTCCTGTTGTTCATCAATAACCTGCAGGTCTAAGGCACTTATACACCGTTATCCGCTAAGATGCTGTAAGGTCGTCTTATTTGATATTTATTACAATTTCATTATCAATTGAAAGATAATCAATGCAAACCATCAAATGTTTTAGAACAAAGAGGAATATCATTTACCCGACATTATGAAATCCATGAATTAGACACAGCATTGATGATCTCTAATTGTGTTTCATTATATATCCAGACCTCATTTGATATGTAAACATGAGTTAACGATGGAAAGTTACTGTGTTCACAGACTTATGGGGGCAGAAGTTGAATTACATGGTACCAGGATTTTTCTCCATATAATGGACTTCAATGGGGTCCAAATGAGAGTTTCAGTGCAGCTTCAAAGGGCTTTAAACGACACCAGACGATGAATAAGGGTCTTATCGAAACTTTTCAAAACTAAAAAAAGTTTTATAAGCACAAATGGTCGCCTTGCTCTGTTCTGTGATGAGCGTACGTGACTCTCCTGTTCGAACTCGTTCATCAAAACGAACAAATCTTTTTTCGAGTCATTTGGTTCATTTCATTCGTTGAATCAACCAAATGACGCAAAAAAAGATGTCGAAAACATTTGTGCTCATAAAACTTAAAGTTTTTTATTTATTTTTGACCAGTCGCACTTTTAGACATTTCAGATAATACTAAACACATGTATAATACTGTATGATAGTTGTTCAAATAAAAACCATATAGATTCTTATGTGAGTTTGGGTGATCTCTGCAAAAAAGTGTAGGATGATTGTGTGAGAGTTCAAATGTTAAAGGGATAGTCCACTTTTTTTGGAAATAAGCTCATTTTACCACTCCCCCAGAGTTAAACGGTTGAGTTTTACCGTTTTCGAATGTATTCAGCCGATTTTTTTCGTAAAAAAATCAGTAACCAGACAGTTTCTGGTCTCATTGACTTCCATAGTATATATTTTTTAACACAGTCTCATCCCAAAAAGTCATATAACTGACGTCTTGGGACGTCTTTTGACCATACGTCAATATCCGCCTTTTTAGGGCCCCCTTAAACGTCGGTAGATGGCGATCCCGGGCCGTCATACAACTGACGCTTTACCTTTAACGTCAGTTAGGTGACGGGTTAGGTTTACGTCTGGGGTAGAGTTAGGATCCCATAACCTCATCTACCGACATTTAAGGGGGCCCTAAAAAGGCGAATATTGACGTATGGTCAAAAGACGTCCCAAAACGTCAGTTATATGACGTCTTGGGATGAGCCTGGGTTGATTTTTTCCTACTATGGAAGTCATTGAGACCAGAAACTGTCTGGTTACTGATATTCTTCTAAATATCAAAACATCCGCTGAATGGATTCAAAAACAGTAAAACTCGACTGTTTAACTCTGGGGGAGTGGTAAAATGAGCCTATTTCCCAAAAAAGTGGAGAATCCCTTTAATTTTCAAGCAAGGTCCTTCGTCTCATACACACATAGTCTCTCTCTTTCCAGTTTTCCACTCTTACAATGCGGTGGATCAGGCCACGGGTGGCTACTCTGCATAATTATGGTCATTTATCTGCAGTTTACAATCAGACCAATGCTGTACAGATCTCTGTCTTGTTAACTTTCTGTTAAAAAAAACAACCTTCGCATTCACAACACACACTGAGAACTCAATCTACAAACACAAAGCCCTCCTTTCAATGACCTCGTCTTAGAGAACTAGATTTAGCGTATGAGTCCTTTCCTCTAAAACAACTCTCATTACAGTAACCTTGAGGTTCGTCGAGTCAATGTTTTGGAGTGGGTATCTAAAGAAATAGACAATGCTGTTGTATAAAGTGAATATGCAACTGGCGTTTTATTGATTTGTTTTGTTAGTAGTTGTTTGCATCTCAGGTGCTCTTATACGTGTTGATTAGACGTCTGATTCATCGCCACGCTGCAGGCCTCCGCTGTAATTGTATTATCCTCATGATTATGCGAGCGCTGTTTTCATTCACTTGGAAGAGCTAGTTAATACCTGTGATTTTCGAGTCAGATCAGTTCTAGCAGAAAAGGGATGGCTGTTGCATCCATAAGCATTTAGGCGTCTTGTTATGCCAAACCAAGGGGAAGAGGGCAAACAAAGACACTTAATGGCTTAGTTGACGAATGAGAAAATGAAAGAAAAGCAGCTCGATCTGTTTAAGAGCCGCACACTTAGACTTAGGGGAGTTTGTTTGGGTTGATATTAGAGCCTGATTGATAAAGGCCGATGATTTTGAAGGCCGATGCCAAATCCGATACAAATATATTGGGGTTTTAAAATCCGATATTCCGATATATCGGCCGATATTTTTTTTTTTTTGTATTAAATATTGTTGGATTTCACACACGTGTAAAAGAAAAGCTAACTTTTCTCCACAAGATACGTTTGATACTTTTTCTCTATGTCTAAATGTTCACTCCTCGCAAGTATAACTTACATTTTACAATGCAGGGACTGTAACTAGAGATATGCTAGTTATAAATACGGTAATCATTACTTTATTTAGGCAGAAAAAGTTCAAAAGCTCATTAATGTTAACGTTAGCGGTCTTCCACTGATGATAGTGGCATTTAGCTTGCTTTGTGGTTAGTTAGTCTATGATGAGCCATAATTTAGCAATGGATAACATCATACTGCAAATTTTAAAACATACATTTTCAATACAACAGGCCAAGGAGAGATGATTGAAGTGTGTTTCGTCTGTTTTTATTTTATTTTTTAAATATTCATTTATCGACCATTATATCTGCCGATACCGATATTTTGGAAAATGCCTAATATCGGCCGATATATCGGTCTGGCTCTAGTTGATATGCCATTTAGGATGTCAGATTGATAACATACAGTTTAATGGGTGTTAAAATTTTTTTCCTGGTTTCACAGACAACACTGTAAAAAAAAAAATTATTGTGATTTTAACGGTAAACATTGCTGCTACAGCGCAAAACTGTTAATTTGTTAACAGAAAGTTTCCGGACTATATACGGTAAATAACTGCGATAGATCTCATGGTACATTTAATGTAATTTTACTGTAATATACCGTTAAATTCAGTTTTTGAAAGTGAAAAAGAATGACTCATTGTATAATTTAGAGTGAAAAAACTTAAATTCATATGTATTTTTGTTGAAATAACTGTTTCCTCATAATTTTCTTGTTTTTGTAGTTATGTATATTAAGGTTTTATGTTGCATTTTTTTTTAATTTCATGTGTGTTGATGGTGTTTAATGTGTGTGTGAATGACACTGTGCAGCTTCTTTATATAAGTATATAAGTTTAAGTATTAACGTTCTTATGGAAGAGCTGCTTGTGATGAGCTGTGATTGATCATGTGACTGTCATCACTGCTGTGATTATTGTTGGTTGTCAGTGTATTACAATGGTATAAAACATATCAATTCTTCAATAGGTTGGTAAATTAACATTATAACGCTATAACGTATACGCGTGTTATTTTTATTGGATTATTGAGGTTGAATTCATATCAAAATCTGCCAAACTTCCCTTACTACTTCTGAATAAGATGCCTACTTCATAAATTATATGAAAATTGTGGAAATAATGGTTCAGATCACTCAAAACACATGTGGAAATGGTTGTGCCCTAGTGGAAGTGTTCGGTATTGCGCCCAAACAAAATTTTACTGAAAACTCATTTTTTGAGATATCAACATAATATTTGAAACACACCTTGTTCAGAGTTTTTGCTTTGATTTTCTTGCAGTTTTGGAGTCCACCAGGTAAAAAAAAAAAGAAAAAAAAGAAAAAGATTTTATATAAAATATAAATAATTAAATTTTGACATTTTCATAAATTCAAACTTCCATATCATTTGTTCTGTTTCACTTTCTTAATTTATTTAACTTCTATGTCTTCTCATGTCTATATTCCAAAGCATTCTTGAATTACAACCATTTAAGTTTGGATTGTGCATTTTCATGTTCATTCAAAAAAGAGGGTGTGGCCTGAGGTTAAGGCATATTATTTATATATTTTTTTTTACAGGAAAAACATTTAAATATGTAATTTTGGTATATTATTCATATTATTGACTACAAGAGGACTTAACAAAACAAATCTGACCCCAACCTTTTGAATGGAGGTGTAAGAAATCAAAACATGGCTGTTGACGTCTGGTTTATTCGATGCATTGGTAGGCTGTGGATTGCCAGGACTGAGAACTGTATCCAGATCAGGAAAGCTCCTCTGTGTCCCAGCAAATCCCAGCTGTCCTCATGGAAACCAGACACGCCATCCAAATCTCTTTGTTAGCATTGGCACTGGAAAACAACTCAGGAAATTAGGTTATAGAGAGTGAATACACAAATCACACTGTCTGATTTTCCTTCATTTATGATCAAGTTCGTTTCATTCAGATTCATTTCTTGTTATCTTACATCTTAACATAACTAATGATGTTTGGGTTGATGTGATTTATGGAGGCGTGTGTCTGCCCGCAGTGTCCGTGAGTGTGTAGCAAGCGTCTCGCTGTGCAGACTGATGGGCAGGAACAAATGTCCAGTGTCAGATGGGTGTTTGATGTCCGATGTGGATCATTTATCAAGTTGGGATTTCAGGGCCTGAGTCAATGTTTCTCCAGAGAGCACGTCAATAGAAAAGCATTCTGAGCCGTGTTTGTGTTGTCTGGGGGATTCTGTGAACATCAGTGTTGAGGAATGTTACTTTTGTGTAATCTGGTATGTTATCATGTGACCAGTGATGTCACTTTGTTTATTTGAATGTTAGACTTTTTTATTGTTTCACCTCATCTTGCTGTGCTTGTGCCCTCGAAGTGGTTTGCATTCAATTCTGATGTGATGTGATGTTATGTAATATGTTATACATTATGTTTTACGTTATGTTCTGTTATGTGTTTTATGTTATGTTATCTTTAAGGTATGTTTTGTTATGTTTTATGTTGTTATGTTGTTTTATGTTGTGTTGTTTTATGTGTTATGTTAAGTGTGTTATGTTGTGTTGTTTTATGTTGCTATGTTATGTGTTGTTTTATTTGTTATGTTATGTTATGCGTTGTTGTTTTATGTTGCTATGGGTTGTTTTATGTTATGTTATGTTATGTTAAGCAAGGTATATATTATGTTGTGTTGTTTTATGTTGTGTAATGTCATACTATGTTGACACGTTATGTGTCATGTTTTGTTGTTTTATGTTGTAGGTTGTGTTATGGTGTTATGTTGTTTTGTAATGTTCTATGTTATGTGTTATGTTAAGGTATGTGTCATGTTTAATGTTATGTGTTGTGTTATTTTGTTATGTTGTTTTATGTTACGTGTTGCGTTATGTTGTTATGTTTTATGTTATGTTTTATTATGTGTTAAGGTATGTGTCATGTTACGTTATGTGTTATGTTTTATGTTGTGTGTCATGTTGTTATGTGTTGTGTTAAGGTATGTGTTATGTAATGTTTTATGTTATGTGTTGTGTTATTTTGTTATGTTGTTTTATGTTACGTGTTGTTATGTTTTATGTTATGTTTTATTATGTGTTGTGTTAAAAGACAACTCCGGCGCAAAATGAACCTTTTGTCTAATTACACATTGCTACCTAGTCAACCGTTATCTGAGATTTGTTTTCATGATTGCCGAATCGTAATAGTTTTATCTCTTTTATCTCTAAGTTTAGCCTATAGTGCTAGAATAATGCTAGTATATAGGGCATAGAGTAATGACAAGTAAAATCGCTTGTTATTACCACTAACAAGGCTCAAAATAGCCCCACACTAAAACGACAGCATAACAAAGGTGCCTACATTCAAACCGAAGCATTGAGAACGTTGTCAGTGTCCATACAGTTTAATAAGAAGATATTTTATACACACAGTCAACTTCGCGAATACAGGAAGAAGCCATCTTTGAAAAATAGTCTCTACCAGTCGATCTAAGAACGCCGATCCATGTCCACCGGTGAGATGTGAATAAGGTGATAATGTGAGCGCGAACAGTTGGCTACGTGTACATATTGAAGAGAAGAAAACGGTTCGTGTTTGTGTTTCTTCCGAAAACAACGGACCATATGAGATTCTGCACAGTTCAGCGCACATGGATCGGCGTTCTTAGATCGACTGGTAGAGACTAATTTTCAAAGATGGCTTCTTCCTGTATTCGCGAAGTTGACTGTGTGTATAAAATATCTTCTTGTTAAACTCTATGGACACTGACAAAGTTCTCAATGCTTCGGTTTGAATGTAAGGACCTTTGTTATGCTGTCGTTTTAGTGTGGGGCTATTTTGAGCCTTGTTAGTGGTAATAACAAGCGATTTTTACTTGTGATTACTCTATGCCCTATATACTAGCACTATAGGCTAAACTGTTTTTAGAGATAAAACTATTTACATTCGGCAATCATGAAAACAAATCTCAGATAACGGTTGACTAGGTAGCAATGTGTAATTAGACCAAAGGTTCATTTTGCGCCGGAGTTGTCCTTTAAGGTATGTGTCGTTTTATGTTATGTGTTATTATGTTGTTATGTTATGTTTTATGTTATGTGTTATGTTGTTATGTTATGTTTTATGTTATGTTATGTTTTATGTTATGTGTTATGTTGTTATGTTATGTTATGTTTTATGTTATGTGTCATGTTGTTATGTTATGTTTTATGTTATGTGTTATGTTGTTATGTTATGTGTTATGTTGTTATGTTATGTTTTATGTTATGTGTCATGTTGTTATGTTATCTTTTATGTTATGTGTTATGTTGTTATGTTATGTTTTATGTTGTGTGTCATGTTGTTATGTGTTGTGTTACGGTATGTGTTGTGTTATGTTTTATGTTATGTTTTATTATGTTATGTGTTGTGTTGTGTTAAGGTATGTGTCATGTTACGTTATGTGTTATGTTTTATGTTGTGTGTCATGTTGTTATGTGTTGTGTTAAGGTATGTGTCATGTTATGTTTTATGTTATGTGTTGTGTTAAGGTATGTGTTATGTAATGTTTTATGTTATGTGTTGTGTTAAGGTGTGTGTTATGTTATGTTTTATGTTATGTGTTGTGTTAAGGTGTGTGTTATGTTATGTTTTATGTTATGCGTTGTGTTATTTTGTTATGTTGTTTTATGTTATGTTATGTGTTGTGTTGTTATGTTTTATGTTATGTTTTATTATGTTATGTGTTGTGTTAAGGTATGTGTCATGTTATGTTAAGTCTTATGTTATGTGTCATGTTGTTATGTGTTGTGTTATACGTTATGTAATGTTTTATGTTACAGTATGTCATGTTGTGTTGTTTACACATTGCAATCTTCTCCATCAGAACTTTCTCTAGATCATATGGTGAACACATTTCCAAAATGGGATTACTTGACAATTATAGCCAAATGATGCATGGAGATTTCTCCTGAAGTGAATCTATGATGATGATACACACTGCTTCGTCTGTTTATTTGCTTTGAAATTCTGTAGAGAGGTGAAAGATGAAAAATACAGATGAAAAGATCTGTAATGGAAAACAGGAAGAGAGAGAGAGAGAAAGAGACCTTTGGGTGCATTTGTTCACAAAGGTCTGATTAGCTGCTCACGAAGTAGCGTAGTCGTTTCACTAAGTAAACTCAGGAGGATTGGTGTGTATCTGCGGCTGGGCTTTACACAAACCCTCTCGACAACCAGGAGAAACCAGAAAGAAAATCTACGCAACAAATACTGTAATACAAGTTTACAAAAACATGTACCAAAGTTGTTTACATTAAAATATATAACATTTAAAGATGCTATTTTTATAAACATTTTATGTTACATCACATCTGTAGCATATTGGCTCAAAAGGGAAATATAAATTATTATAACTTGGTATAATTAATTATAAATATTTGGATCAGTTAATCAAATTAACTTCCTGTAGCTAAATTAATATCCAGCGAACACTAATTATTTATAGTCTATAAACTCTTAAAGAATTATACTGAAAAATAACTCTTTCTTAGCATGTAGCTGTGATCACTTTAATTTATAAGCAGACCTCGCATGAATGTGCACAAAATGTTTAATTTATTTCACTAAATCACAAACACTTACACACAATTATTCATACATGGGTCAAATGGAAAGTGAAAGTGACTGAAAAACCAGAACAGAACAGGGGAATGAAGCTGTGAAAGAGTCATTTAACCTCCTGAAAGAACCATCAGTTCTTAAAGGGATACTTCAGGATTTAGCATTAAGTTTTGTATTAGGAGAAAACCTGTAGTATTTTCGAGTTACCGTGCTTTCCACCCTCATATCCCTCTGAGACGAGAGATTTATGTATTTTTTGTCTGGAAAAAATCCTCCGATGACGCAAAAATCCTCATTTTGCATCATCAGAGGATGTTTTGTCCAGAGGCTAAAAACTACAGTCAGTAGTCGGGTCTGTCCCGCATGACCTCAACCCGCCCATAGAGGGCGATCTCACTCACAGAATGAACACATAGTGTCGGCCATCTTTTTTTGGAAGCTAAGCTTTGGTAATCGCTCATCGGTAATCACGCCACCGGCCTCGCGCCGCGTCCCTCACTCATCCCGCTCGCCACAGTAAACATGACTCGCGCCGTTCTCCCGAAAATGTGTCGTAAATAAATAAATCATTTATTCATTTACGACACATTATTCATTCACAAAGAAAATTGGTGTCCTTAAAGGTTGGATTTTTCCTCATTTTCTAAATTAAGGCATTAAGATTAATTTCCAAAAGATGATTTTTTATGCATCTTTTTAGTCAACTTTAGCATGGTGTGTTCACTTATGCTAAGCACCGTGTATATATAGACCCCTTTTGCGCTGACGTCACAGTTACGTCACGGCGCTAGCTGGAGGCAAAACAAATTGAAAAGTGGAGGCGGCCAATACAAAACAGCACAGATTCGGATAGGAGCTTAAATAATTGTTACTATTATTAAATGTCATCTTGTTGTGTTGTTTGGTGCAAGAATTGATGAAAAATGAATACGCTGTATCTGGAACTTTTATTTCTAGAAAATATTCACATCATTAAAATCTCACTGTAATGTCACTCTTTACATTGTCGTGGTCTCGGCGCTGGCTCGGCAGAACTGCGGATCGTACACACAAGTCTTGTACAGGACCATATAGACATCTAAAGTTTCTATTTACATGCCCTCAGTTTCTATTTATTGTAGGTGTAGAAGTCAGGCCACTCAACCGAGGTAACGTACGTTAATCCTGTCAGATCGTCCATGCATTGAGTGAGCGTGTAGGCGGCTACGGGTCGGCCAATCTGGTTCTGTCCGTTAAAAATAACTTTAGGTAATAACAATCGCGGTCCTGGACACTGAGTGACCTTACACACATCGGATTTTCTCCAGTCATTGTTAAAAAACAAGCTAACAATCCTTGCTAACTAGCGTTAGTGAAGCGGCCAGAGGGATCGTTCTGCCTCCACCTAAGCTCCGCCCACAAAAAACGTCACCATGTTTACCAATTGAAAAGGGGTCTATATGTAGATAATAACATTAACAATTAATAAATACTAATGTTAATAAATTGCAGCGTCTTCATATAAAGTGTGTAATTTCTGTCTCTAGTGGCACCAAACGGAATTACAAAAATATTTTTTTTCAAACAGGCTTCCTGGATACTTTTATTTTTTTTTAATATAACTTTTAGAATACAAACTTTTGCTAATGCTGTGTTGTGATTGTGTCCTCACAGATCTTCCACATGACGTACGACCTGGCGAGCGCAGTGATGCGGATCATTAACCTGATAGCGATGATGTTGTTGCTGTGCCATTGGGACGGGTGTCTGCAGTTTCTGGTGCCAATGCTGCAAGACTTCCCATCAGACTGCTGGGTCTCCCTCAACAAGATGGTGGTACGTCATTCCTTTTTCATTTATGATGCACTTTTGCACATACATAACACGAGACGTCTGGATGCTGGGAATGAGACGTTCTTAGCGTGTGTCACTAAACAATACAGCACCCCGCTAGCACTAATATTAAGAAAATTGGTTCACAACGCTCACATCCAAGTAGGATAATTGAACTGAATAGAAATTGAGCTATTTGCAGATCTTGTCATTGACCAGATAAATGAAGGTTCCCAGTTGGTGTCCCATGTTGTTTGCTAGGAGATGCATCCACATGATGCACACTTGAGGTTGTTCTTCACAGTGTTGGGTAAGCTACTCTAAAAAAGTAATTAATTACTAGTTACTAATTACCTCTTCAACAGTGTAATTAGATTACTGTACTAATTACTCTCTCTAAAAAGTATTTAATTACTTTTAATTACTAAGTTTTTTTTTTTAATTCCATATCAATCTCAACCAGCTGAATAATACATGGATAGACATGAATCTGTTTTAATTCTTTCAAATAAATACTATAAAAATGCATGAATCATCCTTAAACTGACCAAGATGGAGAAGGTTACATTATAAAAACATACTTTTTAACATTTTGATGTTAAACCCACTATTGTTAATGTCTGATCGCATGACATTTCACACTTTTTTCATACATATTTTACAATAGTTCATACGAATTTGTACGAGCGCGGTCGTAATATTTAAACACCTCATAAAATGATTACGAATCGGAATCGCTGTGAGATCGGATTGATCTATACACAGTATTCACATCAATTACATCGGAAGTAACTGTAATTAAATTACAGATAATTGAAGAGTAATCCCTTACTTTACATTTTCAAGGGAAAAGTAATTAAATTACAGTAACTAATTGCTTAGTAATTAGTTACACCCAACACTGGTTCTTCAATAGATCACTATAAAAAATGAAATGATATGATCATTAAGTCAAAATATGTTTTTCCACTATCTTGGTAGCCTGACGTCGTCATACTCAGACTCTAGTCAGCATGTGAGTCTGATACGGCTCCATTGGGCTGTGATTATGGGCCGTGTTTTAACCAAACCAGGAAAGAAAATACCTCTACGCTCGATTAGATCGACAAATGCCTTGATCGCGGTCCTGTTCCTCTTTTAAAATGAATGCGCTGTCGATATCTTCTATAACAGACGCGATGGCTGAATCTACACATCTCAATTCTCCAGCGGCGGCCATCTTTGTTGTAAACGAATTCAACCCAAGCGCTCTTTGGTGACGATTAATCGGATAAAGCCTGCCCTGACGATTTGATTGGTCCGAACAGCTTTGGGTCGGGCATATTCGCTTCACAACGGATCAAGTCTAGTCCGAACTTCTCATCCTCAAATGTTGTGGGCGGGGCTAAGCTCGGCTGGCGTCCAGGCTGCTATCTTGGCAGATCTGAGCACATTTGAGACATTGTTGAGATCTGTTCTTAAACTCTAGAGGAGACGAGTGTGAGTTTTTCTGAGAAGCAGAAAACTCTCATTGCAGTAAATAAGATATTAAATAGATCTAATTTGTGATTATTCTCTTCTTTGTGTCAGACGGGGAGGAATTGAGTGATTTTTCCCATATTTTGTTTTTTTTGTCTCCTCTCATTGGGTTTTCCCACTAGTTCATACAGTGTCGGTCTATTGAAGTGTGTGATGAAACTGTGAGAAAGAGTGTGTGTTGCTCGGCTTTAAGCTGTTTTGTGTGGGTGAGATGAGACGGGGTGATGGCAGTGAGATAAAAGTGTGTGTGTGTGTAAATGTTCAGGTTTAGAGATGTGCCAAAGCAGCTGTGCTCTTTGTACATCTCTCAAACAGACATGAAAGAACTTGTTTATAGGGACACACACACACACAAACACACACAACTAGATCATCCCAAAATCCCACCTATTGCAGCAAATCCAATGTCAGCAAACCTGAAGGTGCAAGTTTTCTGTCAAAGAAGTATGAGTTATTTCTTAGGACTTGTGTTTCAGTTGTGTCAAGTATGGGAAATTGTTTCTGCAAGGGAATACAAAAAAAGGTGATTGCGACTTTTTTCCTCACAATTCTGATTTTTTTTTCTCTCAGAATTGCGAGTTTATACTTTCAATTCTAAGAAATAAAATCAAAATTTTGAGATATTAATTTGCAATGGTGAATTTTTTTCTCGCAATTGTGTTTTTTCTTGCAGTTCTGGCTTTATGATTCACAATCGCAAGTTTATATCTTTCAATTCTAAGAAAAAAAGTCAGAATTGCGAGATATAAACCTGCAAGTGTGAGAAATGTCAGACTCGAAATTGTGAGAAAAAGTCAGAATTGAAAGAAAAACTCGCAATTGAAAGAAAAAAAGTCAGATTTGTGCATTTATATCTCGCAATTTTTACTTTTCTCTTAGAATTGAAGGATATTTGAAATAGAAAGAGAATTCTAAATAGAAATAGAATTCTAAGAGAAAAGTAAAAATTGTGAGCTATAAATGCGCAAATCTGACTTTTTTTCTTTCAATTGCGAGTTTCTTTCAATTCTGACTTTTTCTCACAATTGCGAGTCTGACATTTCTTCTCACACTTGCAGGTTTATTTCTCGCAATTCTGACTTTTTTTTCTTAGAAGTTAAAGATATAAACTCGCAATTGCGAGAAAAAGTCAGAATTGAAAGATAATCTCGCAATTAAAAGAAAAAAGTCAGATTTGCACATTTATATCTCACAATTTTTACTTTTCTCTTAGAATTCTATTTCTATTTAGAATTCTCTTTCTATTTCAAATATCCTTCAATTCTAAGAGAAAAGTAAAAATTGCGAGATATAAATGCACAAATCTGACTTTTTTCTTTCAATTGCGAGTTTTTCTTTCAATTCTGACTTTTCTCACAATTTCGAGTCTGACATTTCTCACACTTGCAGGTTTATATCTCGCAATTCTGACTTTTTTTCTTAGAAGTTAAAGATATAAACTCGCAATTGAAAGAAAAAAGTCAGATTTGTGCATTTAGATCTCACAATTTGTACTTTTCTCTTAGAATTGAAGCATATTTGAAATAAAGTCAAAATTGTGAGATATAAATGCGCAGATCTGACATTTTTCTTTCAATTGCGAGTTTTTCTTTCAATTCTGACTTTTTCTCGCAATTGCGAGTCTGACATTTTTTTCTCACACTTGCAGGTTTATTTCTCGCAATTCGACTTTTTTTCTTAAAAATTAAGGATATAAACTCGCAATTGCGAGAAAAAGTCAGAATTGAAAGATAAACTTGCAATTGAAAGAAAAAAGTCAGATTTGCGCTTTTATATCTCACAATTTTTACTTTTCTCTTAGAATTATATTTCTATTTAGAATTCTCTTTCTATTTGAAATATCCTTCAATTCTAAGAGAAAAGTAAAAATTGTGAGATATAAATGCGCAAATCTGACTTTTTCTGTCAATTGCGAGTTTTTCTTTCAATTCTGACTTATCTTTAACTTCTAAGAAAAAAAGTCATAATTGCGATATAACCTGCAAGTGTGAGGAAAAAATGTCAGAGTTGTGAAATAATAATACATTTTATGTGTGGTAATAAAAAAAATAATCTTTAAAGTCATCATAAAATGACTATATTGCTATATTACTTCCATAATGTGGCATATTTCTGAATAAAACAGGATATTTAATGAGACAAAAAACTAGACTTGATGTTATGCATCATGTGCAGCCTTTCAAACAACATTCTTTTGCGCATGTTCCAGCTCAGTCACATAGAGAAACACTTTTATTCTTCGCCTTAATGTATCTTTGACAATAAAGCTGTCTGTCCCTTTTGGCTTAAAGGGAGTTAAGAAGTGTATAGGTTAAATTTTAAAAGCATGCTGACTTTAAGAACACGTATATATTGACTTTTTCTAGCTTGTTTGTTGTGCCGGATTGTGTTACAGAGAGGCGATCTGTGTAGTTTTAGCTCCGTTTCTGTGGTTCCAGAAGGTTCGTGATGATGTCACACGTGGCATTAATGTCACTGTCCCTCTGGAGATCAGAGAGAGAGGGAAAGATGTAGAGAATGTGAGATGGCAGAAAGAGAGGAGAGAGCGATTACATAAACAGATGCAGGAGAAAAGGGAAGTTTCACACACATAGCTGGGTCTGTCATGATTATTATGTAATTTGATTGCAGTTATTTGTGATAACAAATACACTCATTGCACACTTTATTTAATCACATATTGATCTACAAATGAGGGTATTTTCATGGGTCATTATTTGAAATGGGTGCACAAGGTTTCTATTTCAAATAAATGCTGTTTGACATTTTGACAAAGAAAAATTGTATCACAGTTTCTACAAAAATATGATGCTGCAAAAACTGATTTCAACATCAATCATAAATGTTTCTTGAGCAGCAAGTCATCATATTAGAGTGATTTCTGAAGGATCATGTGACACTGAAGACTGGAGTAATGATGCTAAATATATTCTGCTTTTGCATCGAATAAATTATATTTTAAAATATATTATGCTAGAAAACTGGTTTTTAAAAGTCTAATAATATTTTACAGTATTGCTGTTTTACTGTATTTCTGATCAAATAAATGCAGCTTTGGTGAGAATAAGAGACTTCTTTCTAAAGCATTAAAAAATCTTTTGAACTGTAGTACTAGTATAGTTTAATGATATCTGATGTTAAACACATCAACAAAATTTTTTCCCCTGTTTCCATCTTTTCCTGTATTTGCAAAATTGCTCATTTTAATGAAAACAATATAAAAAATAAGCAAACATTTTGTCTTTTTTTTATGTAAATGTATTAGAAATGGCACAAAGCAATTCATTAACTCTTACATCATGTTCTTTCTGATTAAATGCTTAAAACAGAGTAAGAAATTACTTTAAAAATCAGTTTAAAATGGAAAAGGCACTCGTTCATGGAATGACCTTTATGAATTTATGTCATTATACCCTGTGTAATGTGTGAAGAAAAGTTCAGTGGATAAACTGAGGTCTTACACTGTAACTGATGTAAGCAAATTGTGAGCAAAGTGAACCATACACTCTAAAAAAAGGCTGGGTTGTTTCAACCCAAAGTTGGGTCAAATATGGACAAACCTAAAAAATGTAATTAAACAATGTACAGTTGAAAGTGAAAGTTGAAATTTGAAATTACATTTTTAACCCAACATTTGGGTTTGTCCATATTTGACCCAAATTTGGGTTAAAACAACCCATCATTGTTTAGAGTGTGCTAACAGTAATAAATCAAAGCATGCTGAGGGATCTGAGTTGCACATGCTGTGAATGTTCTGTACACAAATAGGCCTACTGATGTATGTGTGTGTGTGTGTGTGTGTCAATGCTAACATAAATCTTTTAGGATAGCAGGAAGTCAAGGGCATGCAGACATCAGTGCACACAATGGAGTCCACTAGTGGAAATGTGTGTGGATTTCACTTCTGATATATAAATGATATGCAAAAGAGAAGCAAGAAAACTTGATCTTTTGGTTCCCAGGAGTTCACAAATTATCTTACACCACTGACCAAGAAATCTGGGGTTTCTGTCTACATTTTATGTATTTATTT
Organism: Pimephales promelas; assembly: GCF_988280905.1. Classification (NCBI taxonomy): domain Eukaryota; kingdom Metazoa; phylum Chordata; class Actinopteri; order Cypriniformes; family Leuciscidae; genus Pimephales; species Pimephales promelas. Next base: position 40,728,331 of record NC_142773.1, on the reverse strand, counting down.
TCAATTAAACCAGGAAATATTTGTTTATTTGTTGTTTAAAGCAGAAATATTGTGATAAATTATTTCACATTAATTTTTTTTTTACTATTTTAATACGTTGTAAAGTTCTATTTATTCTTGTGATCAAAGCTGAATTTTCAGCATCAGTACTCCAGTCTTCAGTGTCACATGATCCTTCAGAAATCACTCTAATATGATGATTTGCTGCTTTCTGATTATTATCAATGTTGAAAACAGTTGTGCTGCTTCATATTTTTGTGGAAGCGGTGAAAATTATTTTGTAGTTTACCTTTTTGGAAATTACAAAAAGGTAAACTACTGTAAATTACCTTTTGAAGTTATTCATTTTAAACACTTTTGATCAGTTGAATGCATTTTTGCTGATTAAAGGTTTTAATTTCCTAATAAAGAAAAATCTTACTGACTCCAAACTTGTATGTATATGTCTCAGCTGTAATGTGAGCTTATTAAATGTGATCAGTTTTCCTGTATCATGACTGGGGTTTAGATGCTGTGCGTGTTGAGGACAAAATGTCCTTCAGAGATGGCAATATCTGAAATAATTGTCCTTGGGGGACATTTTTTTGGTCCCCATGAAGAAAACGGCTTATCAATTAAATTATTAAGTGATGTTTTTTGAAAATGTAAATATACAGGAGGTTTTCTGTGATGGGTGAGTTTAAGGGTAGGCTTAGGGTTAGCGGAGAGAATATACAGTAGAAAGATCATTGTCTATGGAAAGTTTCCATAAAGCATGAAAACCCAGCGTGTGTGTGTGTGTGTGTGTGTGTAGAATCACATGTGTAAGTGGATTAAACATGGTATGCTATTTCTGTCCCTCTGAGAAAACCCCTCCAGGGACACAGAGATGCTCTCAGTCCTCTCACCACACGCGCTCATCCCTCCTGGGAACACACCACCGTTAACACAGACCTGGAGGAATAAAGCGCTCACATTATGGGTTGCTTCCCAGAATCCGTTTTAATCAAGGCTGACTGCTCCTTACTCCAAAATGTGTTTATTTGGACTTAATGTGTGGAATTTGCTACTTTTTAGTCAACACGAAAGTCAAAATTCTTTCCATTTACTTTTCCTGGTCATACACTCTAAAAATGCTGGGTTATTTTAACCCAATTTTGGGTCAAATATGGACAGACCCAGCTGTTGGGTTAAATTTATAAATTGCATTTAATTGGATTTGTCCATATTTGACCCAAAATTGGGTTAAAACAACCCAGCATTTTTTAGAGTGTATCGTAAGCAGTTCATCAATGCAGATTATTCCTGTTCAGTAGACAACACCTATATTTTCAACTTCTATTTTCATTCAGCCACATCATATACACTTGTTTCAACCCAAATTGGGGTCAAATATGGACAAACCCAAATGTTGGGTTAAAAATGGAATTAAAAAAATTACATTTGAAAGTGAAAGTTGAAGTTGGGTTAAAATTTGAAATTACATTTTTAACCCAATATTTGGGTTTGTCCATATTTGACCCAAATTTGGGTTCAAACTACCCAGCATTGTTTAGAGTGTAGGAACTTTTCTCCAGATGGATTTAAAAAAAAAAAGGATATTTATCATTAAAAAAAAAAAAAAAATCTGACGTGTGATGATCTTATAGGACTGCCGAAATCTGTAGTGGGCATTAAAAGACAAGTAAAAGCTTTAAAAAAATTACAAGACGAAATTACCGATATGTTTTATGTTGTCGGGTAAAACTTGAAAATATCTTGAGCTTGTTTTCACCAATGGCATTTAACCCATTAAAAGTTAAAGGGATACTCCACTTCTTTGGGAAATAGGCTCATTTTACAACTCCCTCTAGGTTAAACGTTTGAGTTTTACCGTTTTTGAATCCATTCAGCCAATTTTCTGATATTTAGAAAAATATCAGTATCAAAACAGTTTCTGCTCTCATTGACTTCCATAGTAGGAAAAAAAATATACTATGGAAGTCAATGAGACCAGAAACTGTCTGGTTACTGATAATATTCTTTTAAATATAAGAAAATCGGCTGGATGGATTCGAAAACGGTAACTCTGGGGGAGTTGTAAAATGAGCCTATTTCCAAAAAAAAAGTGGAGTATCCCTTTAAGGATGATGGAACATTGGAACCAAAAGTGGCCTACAATAATACATCATCCTTGCAGCACTATAATGCACAACAGCTGTATCTCTTTACAGGGGATAAATAACCTCTTGGTGTCATACAGAACCAATCAGAAAGGTAATTTACTCGGCATCTGAATGTGTTCCTCCTGAAGAGCAGACTGATGTTTAGTAGCACTTCCCCAGGACTGCTGCATTCACGTTTGAGATGAAAAACATCTCTCGGTCAGACGCAGAGGTGAATGGATGGCTGAAGAGATGTTGGATTGTCTTGGCTGAGATTAAAAACATATATTACACAGCATCTGGTGTCTCAGGGCCTGGGCAGCAGCGCGTGTCGTCGCGAGGACTGCTGTAGGTTTAGATAAGCTATTGTAAATAGAGTCAGAACAGGCTGGCAGCACGATTGCACTACCGCTATTACAGGCACAATCCAAGAGTCGGATATTCGCGGAGCTTATCAGCCACAGGGCACGCGTGTCTGAGTGACTAATGAGTGACTTGCCATACTGCCACTTGCCCTATCACTGCAGAGCAGGGCATGAGCCAATGAATGGAGAGCGATCTCAAGAAAGTGTCTCAGATCCTTTTGTGGCTTTCGTTTTCTCTTCCTTTATGTATTAGACTTGTATACTATTTCAGTCTAGTTACAGATGAGAGTTCCTTGCAAAAGATATTAGTATGTTTAGAATAGCTTATATTATTGGCAAAAGTCATTTTTGAGAAAAACGTCTGCCAAATGCATGAATGCAAATATTTGTACATACGTAGTATTTTTGCTGTAGGCTGAACCAAAATCTCATATCACGGTATGAGTAATCTATATAACAATATGTTTTGAATGTGACAAACCAGAAATGATATTGATATGTCTTTCTTGACTAGTTATATGATCTGACTGCCGACTGTTATGACATTTGCTCACACAGTTGTATTTAAAATGCGAAATGACTATTCATTTCTTAGATGATAAATGGACGCCACTCGCTAAATTGAGGCAACATTGAAGCAACATTGAAGCATTCTACTTTTTGAAAGATTTATTGTTACATATTACATAGGTTTCAACCAAAAAAGCATATATGAAGAGTTCAGATGCAAAAGCCTCTAAGTGCCATTTGAAATTTTCTTCTAGAATGATCATTTTTATCAAGCTTGTATATTTAAGTTCAGTGATTTCACTTAAATGGCAATGATAATTACCTATTAGCTGTTATTTAAGTGAAATTACTGAACTTAAATATACAAGTTTGATAAAAATCATCATTAAAGAAGAAAATTTCAAATGGCATTTAGAGGCTTTTGCATCTGAACTCTTCATATATGGACTGAAAAGCATGCAAGTACTCCTATCCCAACATAGTCGATGGAGTTGCAGGTTTATGTTAGTATACACTTGAAATTATAGACTGCTATTGGCATAGACGTTGGAACAGGGGGGGCGGGAGGGGCGGCCGCCCCCCTCCCCCGGCCGCCCCCTAAATTCACCTAAGCAGGGGCGTCAGTTTGAAATTTGCTGGGCACAGAGACACATTCGGAAGTGCTGGGTACAAACTTGTCAAACTGTGCAGCCTTTCTATTCAACCCATAAATAAATACGTCGATCCGCCAGAGTTCATTTGACCGTTTTAATAGTCTAGTGGTAGCTCTTTTGCCCAGAGTGCCAGAGGTTACGGGTTCTAATCTGCCCTAGGTACAGTTTTTTTTCTCTCTCATCAAAACAGAATATGTCCATCTGTGGTTACAGTCAATATCAAGCATAGGACACATTTATTTTGTGATTTTACCGGAATGAATAGAGTCTCCGACGTAAAGGCGATTAAAGTGCCCGAGTGAAGACTGCGCGCCACAGAGAACATAGCCTACAACTGACAGCAGCGGCAACAAGCGTTCCTCTTGATTTCAAAAACAAAACATTTTAGCGCTAGATCTCTTATTTAAACGAACTAAATTAATGCTCTGCTTAACAGGATATGTTTTATTCATGTTTAAAACGTTTTATTTTCCGATATATGGTGACTCAAGCACTGATGGATCAAGGAGCAGTCCATCAGTAGAGTCACCATATCGGAAAACATTTGGAATGGGTCAGACATGCCCACAGTAATTCTGACTTATTATGTTTTTTAAAAGAATTTCGTTTTTATAAATTGTATTTATTTTTAATCAATCGTTTTAATCAACAAGTTGTCTGATAAATTCTCAGAAAATGGATTTAATACCAATATTTTGAAACGGTGCGTAATTCCGACAGCCACCCCCCCCCCCTACCGTGAATCCCGCCCCCCCTCTCACAAAATAGTTCCAACGTCCCTGGCTATTGGATGTGTCCGTGTCCCCCTTCTATCCACTCTATTTCCAACTCTAGTCTCTGCAAATGCAATGTCTCTTAGTGTGTTTGTGTGTGTCCAAAGTTTCAGGATAGACTCTCTACTTTTGTTGTCGAGGCAAAATGTTCTAGACTCGTTTATAATTCATGCCTGTTCACTCCAGTGTTCTTGCAGTGACGTGCTCACTCTGAGGACACTTTCCTCATTTCCCCATTTCACAATTCTTTTCTTCTTCCCTTCAACTCTGAATGCCACCTAATGGTCTTGAGGGGAGAAAAGTACTCAGGCTATGTTTTTAATAGGATACTAGTATACAGCTTATCATATACTATGTACTTACTGTGCCCTTATACTATGCAGTGTGTACTAAACTGTCTAGGGTATTTTGTCATTCAGCATTGGAGTTTGATAGCCCCTCCCCTTTGGCTACGTAAGAAAAACTGCAATAGTTGAGTGCATGAAGTGTCCAACATGCCGCACTTCATTTTTTTGGTTAATCAAGTGTATCATCACTTGAAGTACACTTTTTATTTTTGGTGTTTCTAGTGTGTACACACTACTCACTCTATTTATACTACAAAATGCCATAGAATAGTGCTTAAGTGGAAGAGCAACTTTGACTGAAATAACCACTCGTTACAACCGAGGTATGCAGCAAAGCATTTGAGAAGCCACAACACACACGACCTTGAGGCGGATGGGCTACAACAGCAGAAGACCCCACTGGGTACCACTCATCTCCACTACACATAGGAAAAAGAGGCGACAATTTGCAAGAGCTCACCAAAATTGGACAGTTGAAGACTGGAAAAATGTTGCCTGGTCTGATGAGTCTCGATTTCTGTTGGGACAACATTCAGAATTTGGTGTAAACAGAATGAGAACATGGATCCATCATGCCTTGTTACCACTGTGCAGGCTGGTGGTGGTGGTGTAATGGTTTTCTTGGCACACTTTAGGCCCCTTAGTGCCAATTGGGCATCGTTTAAATGCCACGGCCTAACTGAGCATCGTTTCTGACCATGTCCATCCCTTTATGGCCACCATGTCCCCATCCTCTGATGGCTACTTCCAGCAGGATAATGCACCATGAATCATTTCAAATTGGTTTCTTGAACATGACAATGAGTTGACTGTACTAAAATGGCCGCCACAGTCACCAGATCTCAACCCAATAGATCATCTTTGGGATGTGGTGGAACGGGAGCTTCGTGCCCTGGATGTGCATCCCACAAATCTCCATCAACTGCAAGATGCTATCCGATCAATATGGGCCAACATTTCTAAAGAACGCTTTCAGCACCTTGTTGAATCAACGCCACGTAGAATTACGGCAGTTCTGAAGGTGAAAGGGGTCAAACGCAGTATTAGTGTGGTGTTCCTAATAATCCTTTAGTTGAGTGTATATAATAATAATATATAATACACACATGTAATATCATATAATATTATTTAATAGACTCTTGACACACAGAGTAACCATTTCAATTTGTAATCCGGGGTCTTATAGAGTCATGATAGGGTGGTTTTCGGTTTTCAGAGGAAAGCAACCGTAATTAATCTTGCCTTGGGAATTAGCCGGATGTCAGCACAAGTCAGGCAGCAGACACATTTTTAAAAAGGGCACATTTAATGGCTTCTTGTTTGAGACTGCTGGCATAGCCCTACCACACACTGTTCTCTCATCCCGAGACGTCTGACAGCCATCCACTCTGCAGCTAAATGCTTTATTTATAAGAGTGTAGAAAGTGGCACTGCAGACATCTTGGTTATAATATGAATTGCATTCAGAATATCCACAAGTTTCCGAGGGGCGCTCCTGTAAAAAATAAAGTGGGTGAAACTTCCGGTGAGGCGGCAGAAGTAGCATTCCAATGGTATTTTGTGTGTTAGTTAGCGAAGAGGCTAGCTGTTTTTCGGAGAATTATTTTACTATTTAAAGACGCAAATCTTTATGAGAGATGTCGTTACGGAGCTCAGGGACAACATGTGCTGCTCGCGGTTGTATGTATAACTGGACTAAACTAATTCAGTGGCTTAAACGGGATTGTTTTGAACATAAGCTGAAAACGAAATCAGAGTGATCCTGCCAACCAACGACTGTAGTTTCCATCACCTCCCAAAAGACGACGAATCTTCCTGTGTACATTTGTTTAGATTCTTAATATTCTATAAACTCTATCAGCATGTGATTGGCTGTTCGCCACTGATGTTACACCGAAACTCAGGATCAAAGCCTGTGTTGACAGAATACCAAATGTGCCAGTAATGTATTCATGAAGCACATTCATTTATAATTTTGAATAAACTCCAAAGCACAATGACTAAGTGTGTATTTTTTATTTTAATTGTTTGTCAGCTCGCACAACTGTCTGTCTTGATGAGTATTGATTATTAATAATGTTATTATAATACTCCCAATCAACTATTGCGGAGGGTAAGGTACTGTTATTTCACCCTTTTGAATTTCGTTGAGGTTGTGTTCCCACATCGTTAGCTAGTTTGGATCGCTATAACTTGAATGACTGTCAACTGTTGAATGAACGAGTGTCAAGCATGTCAAGTCGCGCTTTGTTTACTTCGAACCGGAAGTCGCGCCCACTTTTGACGCAAGGCCTCATGGGGCGTAGGAAACTTGTGGATAAAACATACACCACTGAGCAAAAACATTATTACCACCTGCCTAATATACTGTTGGTCCTAATGTTTGCCAAAACAGCAACGACCCGCCGAGCCATCACTCTTAGAAGAAAAGGTTCTATATAGAAGCTTAAAAAGTTCTATCAGCGCTACGTATTTGGAACCCCTAAAAGGTTCTATACACTCTTAAAAAAGGGTTCCTCTGGGTTCTATATAGAACCCTGGGGTTCCATACTTGGCCAATAGATCCTTTTACCAAAAAAAAAAATGGTTCTATATAGAAGCATTTTGGAGTTCCATATATGAAGACGGGGGATGGAACTATTTCTGGTTCTAAATAGAACCATTTCTTCTAATGGCGCTTTTCCACTGCATAGTACGGTACAGTTCGGTTCGGTACGGCTCACTTGTGGTGCTTTTCCACTGCATGGTACGGTACACTACGGTTCGCTTCAGGTCGCTTTAAATGGTACCTGGTCTGTTGAGGTTCCAAGCGTACCGTACCGGTACTAAAATGTGACGTGAAACACTGCAGATCACTGATTGGTCAGACAGAATGTCACTACCAGCGTTACTACTAGCGTCATTGGATTTGCGACACGAGACACGAGACACTTTTTTAGCAGTATTTTTGTTTTGCTGCCATCAGCCTCATTTTAAACAAATTTTTCCGTCTAGCAGTTAAAAACAACCACATACCGAGAATCAGGAACACCATCCCCTCGATAGTCTCCATTGTTCCTGTGTTGTGGGTTTGAAAATGTGGCGCTTTTAAGATGATGTCATGGCAGTAGAGACGCGCGCAAATAGCGATCAGTCCCACACACATTGAAGAGGTACTACTGCAGTGGAAACGCACTTTGCGAGCCGAACTGTTCCGCGCCGAGTCGAAGCGTACTGAGCCGAACCGTACCGTACTATGCAGTGGAAAAGCGCCTTAAGAGTGATGGACCCTACAATCCTCCTGAAGGTGTCCTGTGGGATCTGGCACCATGTTAGTAGAAGATCCTTCAAGCCCAGTATGTTGCAAGGTGGAGCCGCAGTGGATCAAACTTGTTGGTCCAGCACATCCCAGAGATTTTAAAAGCTGAAAACCAACAACTGATGATCGAACAACTGGCTGATGACCTGATTTGAAAATCACAGTCTCACACCCCACACCCATTCTTATAGTGTCTCTGCACAACCATCAACACCTCCAGTAACCCCCAAACAGGTCTGATGCAGTCAACATGGGACTGGATTACATCCTGGAATATCAGGGACTTATGTGAGGATCCTATATGTGAAATCCAGTTTGACTTTCAATACCACCATCACATGACTCCTGCGGTCTAAAATAGCTCTCTGGTCCTAGCTCTACCTGTCAATGGATCACCAGCTTTCTTTTTCCCCAGCAACTTCACATCTAACACCTACAAAATCAGCACTGGCGTCCCCCAGGGATGTGTGCTCTTCTCCCTCTACAAGAACGACTGAGACACTTCTGTCTAGCTCCTGAAGTTTGCGGATGACACTACTCTCATCAGATGGTTATGAGTCTGCATATAGTCAGGATGTTGAACAGCTGGCTGTCTGGTGCAGTCATAACAAGCCGGAGCTGAATGAACAGCTCTGTGGATGGTGGATATATGGATGGCACTATTTGAAAGATTTCATCTCTCTGTAAATGCCTCTCTGTAAAACCAGGCCTGTAAATAATATCATTTGAGCCACGCTTTAAGCCAAGCATGACAACTATGTCATTATTTATACAGCCTTGTGGATTACACTTTATTTTTGTTCACTTTAGACATTCTACTAATTATTTACATCTTACATTTACATTTATTCATTTAGCTGACGCTTTTATGCAAAGTGACTTAAAATTACTATATATGGCAGAGGTCGCACTCGCACGCCTCTGGAGCAAATAGGGGTTAAAGGGATACTCCACTTTTTTTGGAAATAGGCTCATTTTACAACTCCCCCAGAGTTAAACAGTTGAGTTTTACCGTTTTTTGAATCCATTCAGCCGATTTTCTGATTTTTAGAAGAATATCAGTATCAAAACAGTTTCTGGTCTCATTGACTTCCATAGTAGGAAAAAAATATACCAGAAACTGTCTGGTTACTGATATTCTTCTTATGCCGAGTTCAGACTGCATGATTTTCAAAGTAGTCGGGTCGCTGTTCTTTTCACACTGCATGACTATCTTGGCCAGAATTCAGTCACTGCTGTGTTCACACTGGACGATTGATCGGTGACAGAAGGTTTCACACTGCATGACTTTACAATAGGAAAAATCGCCGACAGACTCTGTTTAGCACGCTGCGCGCAAACTACGTTTCACAACAAACACACGTGAAATGTGAAAAGGAAACAACGCGACACCACACGTGCAAGACCGGAGTTCTCACGTGAGACTTTTTTTTCGACCCGGTTGTGGTACAGCTGTTGAAACGTCAAAGAGAGACGAGTGCTCCTGCCAAATTTCTACAAATTTTTCTTCCATTTATTGTGTCCAAATAGACCGAGAAGAAGCTTTTTTTCTGAAACAATGCCATATCATGTTGATATGTGATCTATAACTCCTCCCCGAACTCCCTGCTGCTCTGTATTTTGCTCTCTCACTGGCTGCCGGTGATCGCCGATGTAGTTTTCAGTCAAAACACTTTTCACACAGCAGGATTTTGAATCGCCGACAGGTCCAGATATTTAGCATGCCAAATATCTCACGGGCGTCGGCGACTCGTCGGTGATTCTCTCAGTTCGCGTCTTTGCTCATTCACACTGCGTGATTGTCACTCGCGTGAACGAGCGCCGATTTGCCTGTGATTTCGGGCATTTGTCGGCGATTTCTCAAAACCTGTCGGCGAGCCAAAATCGTGGCTAAAATCATGCAGTCTGAACTCGGCATTAGTATCAGAAAATCGGCTGAATGGATTCAAAAATGGTAAAACTGAACTGTTTAACCCTGAGGGAGTTGTAAAATGAGCCTATTTCCTAAAAAAAGTGGAGTATCCCTTTAAATGTCTTGCTCAGGGACACATTGGTGTCTCACGGTGGATTCGAACCCGGGTCTCTCTCACCAAAGGCATGTGTCTTATCCACTGCGCCATCAATCACCGCCACCAATTATAACTTAAGTAACTTTACCACTCTGTTTGGTGAACATATAGCTATTAAGTTGATGTTGATGTTTTGCATAGAATGAAAGTGTATTAGAGTGCAAAAGTCATATAGACTGATGCTTTTTACTGTTATAGTGCTTTCAGATTGGCATATGTGATTCGTTCTGTTTATGTTTTGTGTTTGTCTTTCTCTCTCTGCAGAATGACACGTGGAGTGAGCTGTACTCGTTTGCTGTGTTTAAAGCCATGAGTCACATGTTGTGTATTGGTTATGGTCGTCAAGCTCCGGAGAGTCTCTCTGATATCTGGCTGACGATGCTCAGCATGATCGTTGGTGCCACCTGCTATGCCGTCTTCATCGGACACGCTACGGCCCTCATCCAATCACTGGACTCCTCACGACGCCAGTACCAGGAAAAGGTAAAGCAACTGTGCATGAGGTGCTAAATAATGAAGTAGAAACAAGCTACACTCTAAACAATGCTGGTTTGTTTTAACCCAAATTTGGGTCAAATATGGACATGTAATTTAAAATTTTAAGCCAACTTTCACTTCCAACTGTGATTTTTTTTTTTTTTTAAATTACTTTTTTAACCCAACATTTGGGTTTGTCCATATTTGACCCAAATTTCGGTTGAAACAACCCAGCATTTTTTAGAGTGTACACCATGTGACTTTTAGCCTTGTTGTTTTTAAATTACGCTACAAAAATTTGGCAATGCTGACATTGGACGTTATGATTGCTATTCACATCAGATGGAAACTATAACTTGGCAAGGCTATTTATAGGCAAATAAACCAAAGCAGTTTCTAGTTTAGAGAACCAAACATTGTTTTGTGTCAATGCACAGGAAAAGTGATGCTATGTTGATTCATGTTTTATTACGCATATTGTCTCTTTCCCTTTTTGCTTGCATAACTCTTTTCGGGTTCGATGTTCAGCTGCGGCTTCAAGCTACTTCAACTGCATATAGTAGTAGCCTGACCTTCTTTCCTTTATTTACGGATATGCTGTAAACATGCATGGAGGAATGACGAAAGCATTATGCAGGAAATCGCCCCAACAGTAATATAAATAATTATGATATGCGTACCATTGTGACAAAACATGGGTTGGAAAATGGTTTTATGATGTACTAGTTTATTTAACAAAAAAGGTTACTGCATTTCGATTTGCATACTCTTACTATATTGTGTACTTTGTTTTTAATGGTAAATTTACATCCTTTTGAGTATGTTGGCAGACACCAGTGTCAAAAAATTGCATGTTGATACCACAGACTCCTTTGTCACGTACTCTTTGCTTTTGCATGCGAGTGGCAACATCTGTTTAAAATCGCTACTATTTAAAGGTAGGATTGGCAATTGCGTAGAGGTTAGCATTAGCAAGTTAGCTTTGAAAGTATAAGATCCCACCCTTCAGAGCGTCTACAAAGCAATACCTCCTCGCTCTAACCCCCTGGGGACCGAGATTGGGCAGGATGATTTTCAGATCATTGTGAAGAAAAAAACTCTAGGCAACAACATCCATTAGTCAAAAGTCTTGTGGACGCATATTTCGTATGTGTTTTGTGGCCTTATTTCAGAAACTTTCAATTTTAGTTTTTTCAATAACCACGCATAAGCAATATTCTCCCAAAAATACAAACATGTGCATACATGTTGCTCACATATTATGGTAGCCCAGTTTGTGCTAAATATAGTGTAATTTCACCTGTGCCATTAATGAATTGAATCTTTTGACAAATAAAATCATATGAATAAATAATTAAACAGCAATAATAAACAGTAGTTCAGTTCACAATTGACACTTCAGTTCAGTTTGTAAATTTAGTAGTGCTGTCAAACGATTAAAATATTTAATCGCGATTAATCGCATAAATGTCACAGTCAACTCGCGATTAATCGCACATTTTTATCTATTCTAAATGTCTCTCGATTTCTTTTTGTTACATTATTTTTTTCTCATTTTAATGCTCTTATCAATATGGAAAAGTGGAAAAGTGGAAAAATTATTATTGAAAATAACATTGGAATAGTGTTCAATTTCACACTAATAGCCTATAAATAATCTCTCACACAATGTAACACTGTCTATCAATAAAAGGGTGAAAGAAAAACTGACGTGGCCCTAATATTGGCGAGGGGGCGGAGAATTCGCATCATCTGTGTGTGTGTGTGTGTGTGTGTTTGCTTGGCCATCATCAAGTGGTGTTTCAGACTGGACGTGCTGTGATGATGATAGCTCAGTTCAAAACGACAAAACACACAGATCACTTGGTCTTGTCAATGGGACAATATGGCAACTTTTTAAAAGTAAACTTTCCATTCCATTAAGAATGTTAGGGCATCCATTTCGGCGTCTCGTGATCGTCATCCACTCAAAAGTAACGTTACTTTTTTGTCGGCTCGCATGCCCGAAACGAGTGTGTGCGGCACAAAACGTTCTCGCGCTGCACTCTGAAACCATTTCATTTCAATGGCTTTTTCAAGGACGTTTGGTCGCTTCTTCGACCAAAGCGCAAGCGGATCGAGACGCCGAAATGGATCAGGAACGCATGCCGCGTCCTGTTGCAAAAGCATGTGAAAAAACGGCAAAGTTTGCTGGACAAAAAGACTGTTAATCGCGCGATAAAAAAAATTAACGCCGTTAAAATGAGTTTGCGTTAACGCCGTTAATAACGCGTTAAACTGACAGCCCTAAAATTTAGATTTAAAGCCAGATTTCACAATTCAAAATCAGTGGCCAGAGTAACAAAAAAAAAACAAAAAAAACAACAACTTCAGGAATCAGATTTAATGTTCAGATGTCACTGAATATTTTTAGTTCAGTTCTGGTTCAATAAGAAAAATCCAACGAAGCAACTGAAAAAAGCACAGATCTCAGGGCATGTCAGAACATCTCAAGGGCCCCAAATACACCTTGGTCCCCAGGAGGTTAAAACACATGAATGCGGACAGCAGCGGTAAATTCCCTTATGTTTCAAACCACATAACATTACATTAATAAGGAACATAACTTAAAGAGCACTGACCTGTATCACCTGACTGCTGCAGATTAATTTTACCGTTGATGCTGTTGACATGTAAAAACACATAAATAAAAAAGTCTGAGGACGTGAACAGCTCCGGGTGGACAACGCGTTCTCATCCCAAAGCGCCATATAGGACGCTTTTGCAAAAGCGTAAATATCCAACGCACATGGCACCCTTTAACGTCTAATGAGACGCTTCGGTTATGGTTAAGTTTAGGTATGGTGTAGGGTAAGGGTTAGACCACTAGGGGGCGCCTTCTGCCCAAATATATCTGCGTCTCATTTCACGTTAAAGGGTGCCATGTGCGTTGGATATTTACGCTTTTGCAAAAGCGTCCTATATGGCGCTTTGGGATGAGAACGGGCTCGGGAGGAACGTCATGGGTTGCCATCTCGGTAAAGACATGGCGTGGACGCAGCATAAGCTCATTGTTTTGGTTCAGGAGGAACTGTAAAAGATGGTTTGTTTGTGGCGCTCGGTCTACAACTCTGCATAACCTCATGGTTATCTGTGCGATGATCAACTGTGCGAGCTGGTACGCGGAGGTATGGAAACACATAGGTTGACAGGTAGGAAAGATATCAGACCAAATGCAATGACTTCTCCAGAAGATGCACATGTTTTAATATTTAGAGCACTTCTGTTATTGAGTGCTATCAGGATGTGTAGAGAGTTTCAACCAGTATAACAAAAATGTTTAAAAAACAAATTGCCTACCCTACCTTTAACTTCTAGTCTCATACAGTTAAAAACACTGCTAGCTTTGACCTCGATCGCGAGCATGCAAAGCATTCTCCCCAAAGGGGTTGTGGGTAAGGCTAGCCTAAAAAGCTTGCATGAATGCACAGTTGTTCGGTTTTAAAGGGGACATATCATTCAAAATCAACTTTTTTTTAGCCCTTAAATGCATTTTGTTGTATATTTGGAGTGTTTATAAGTACAGAAAAGATGAAATTATTCTCTTCAGGTGCTTCGTTTATATCTTTATGTTCTGTTTTGGTCATATTTTTCAACCTGTTCAGATTTTTCTGTTCTCTATGACGTTTTTTTGAACTATCACGTCACCGTATTTGCAGCGGAACTGACATATAAGGACATCGACTAACGGTCCAACAGTTCGAGCAATTATTATTTCTCGCTACGATTTTGTAGTCCGAGCTCAATGATGCAGAAGTTACGAGAGGGCAAGTCAAAATGTTCGGTTGTTGGATGTACGTTAGTGACCCCCACTTCAACAACCTCCGCCAGTATAAAGAAGCGTTTGCCGATTGACTTCGTCTGAATGAGAGGTAAATTCCTTCTATCTTTGGAGACGACGAACAGAGCATTTCGATAAGCTGTAAATATCGTTAATAAAAATAAAGTTCTTCACTTTCTTAAAACACATGGTGGTCATGGTTTAGCAGTACCTTTGTCTTTCTTTGTTTTTGTTTTGAAGTAACGTTCCACGTCTGCAGTATTATTGTTCTTGAGTTTCATCAATGGTCATTTAGCTGCTGTGTTTTCTGATGCTTTTCTAAACGTATCATATTATCAATACAGATTGTTTGTGGTAAGATTAGACCGTAGTCATTTATCTTGTCAGTGTGCTTGTTTTAACAAGAGAAATAGTCGACTTTCACTAATAACACAACACAGTTAACTCACATACCAATACATCCATATGAAGGTTGTTCTGCAGGTTCGTCGTCGTCTTTATCGACTCGCTCGCTCTGGCTCGAATATGTAAGGCTTGATGGACAAGTCTTCCGTTGTTGACATTTTATTACCGTGTGAAAAAAAATGTTCTTTGAAGGTATCGTATATAATCGTATATCTCTAATCAAACTACAATAATGGCTGAACGGGGGGAGTTGAACCGACCGTGAACTCATCGACCTGGAGAGCGGGCGGGGTGTGGCGCATCTCCTTTTTATTTAAAGGGGCCGCTTTGAAACGGGTCGCTCACAGACGCACATCAGAAAAGGGGCCTGTGGAGCTATAATAATGAGGAATTCAGACCCAAGCATTGCAGTTATGTTTTATATAGACCACAACAGTATGATTTATATGTAAAAATGAATGATTTAAAAGCATGATATGTACCCTTCACTTTATTTTTCAATTAGTTGCCAAGGCCTATTCCTTGACCTCATACTGTTGCTCCTCCTCATCCATTAAAACTCATTAAAGTCGCTATTGTTGCATCTGCTAGTGTTTGTGCAGCTGTTACGGTTTGTTTGTCACTGTTGCGTTGAGTCAGCAACTCTTCAGGTGCTCTTGTGTTGATTGGATAATGACTGCTAATGCGACAGCTAGTTGCCTTTCTGACTGTGTGTTTGTTTTCACCGCAGGCTCTATTAGCCGATGAGACCGCAGCTACAGCATCAGCTAATGTACTACCTACCGCAGTGCTGACTTGGTTGTGGCTGTCATATTTCTGTGCGTCGTGTTTGTAACAGTAGATTAGACTTGGCATGGCTTCATTCTTCCTTCTCGGCCAATCGTTTACCAGCTCTGTTACCATGCAGAAAGATTGGTGGAGGCGACGGAGCATTCTGATTGGTCGCTTGTAAAAAGAGGGATCGTTTAGCCAGTCATTTGAGGCGTGTATCCTCAAGTGGACGTATACGATTTATGCGCGCACGATATTACAGTGTCTCTCGGGATGAGCTAAAATTGATGAGACTGCAGATTAGTGTCCTGCCAATGTCCTGGTGAAGTAGGTGTGTGTGGTGCACTGTGATTGTGTCCTTGAAAGTGCCGTAATTAAATAATGATGTGAACGAGGTAGGGAGGGAAACAGAAAGACAGACAGAGAGAAATAGGGGGTTGGGAATAGACCTGTAGGGGTCAGGGACGAGTGACCTGCTTCTCTGCGCTGTGTGTGATGCTCTCAGTTTGGAAAATTCTCCCCTTGAAGTGCCTCTTCAGTTTTAAAGGGACAGGTCACCTAACAATGCTGCGGTTTTATTGTAGTGTTTAGTGTTTGAGCTGCAAAGGTGTTAGTCTCTTATACTCACCAAGGCTGCATTTATTTGATCGGAAATACCGTAAAAACAGCAATATTGTGAAATTTTAGTACAGTGTTTTCGGTAACACTTTATAATAACTGCACGCTATTAATCATTAGTTAAGCATGAGTAAACAGTTAATACATCATTTATAAAACATTAATAGACATTAATATGCAGTTTATAAATATAGCTATACATGCTTTTTTCTTGATTTATAAGCATATCTATAATGCGTTTAATGATTGTATTTTCATACTTTGTTAATGATCAATTAATAATTTCTAAATGAAGTATAACATTATTTGCAAACCAGTTGTTTAAGAGTTGTCATTCATTCATAAGATCACTTAGAAAGTGTAAGTAAATGTAGTAAATACAGGTAGTTATAAAGCATTTAGTAGAGGTCAGTTAACTATTTTTGTGAGCTAATCTAAAGTGAGGACTATTCATGCTTTGTAAAGCATTTATAAAGGTGATTTAAAGACTCGTCAATCTTCTAAACAGTAAAATGTAACAAACACAACGCAGTGATACTGAACATAGAAATATTTAACAGCCTTTAAAAATGCTTTACAAGGCATGACTAGTCCTCACTTTAGATTAGGTCACAAAAATAGTTAACTGACCACTACTAAATGCTTTATAACTACCCAAATTAATCCTTAATTACAGCATTAATACATGTTAATAAAGCATTTATTAACACATTAAGTAACCATCACAATATGTCTAAATAATAAGATGTATGAATGTACATTTAAATGGTTTATTAATCATTTACTTACTCGCTCTAAGTAATCGTATGAACCACTGAAAACTCTTAAATAACTGGTTTATAAAAAATGCAATACTTCATTTAGAAATGATAAATTGATCATTAATAAAGGATGAAAATACAATTATTAAACAAATTATAGATATGCTTATAAATCAAGAAGAAAGCATTTATAGCTGTATTTATGAACTGCTTATTAATGTCTATTAATGCTTTATGAATGATGAAGTAATGGTTTACTCATGCTTAACTAATGATTATTAGCGTGTAGTTATTATAAAGTGTTACCGTGTTTTAATACATTTTAAAATGTAAGTTACTGAATTGTCACTCTTCAGTGTCACATGATCCTTCAGAAATCACTCTAATATGATGATTTGCTGCTCAAGAAACATTTCAGATTATTATCAATGATGAAAACAGTTCATATTTTTGTCGAATCCATATTTCAATATTCTTTGATGAATGGAAAGTTAAATTATAAATATTTTGTAACATTACATATATGTTTATTGTCACTTTCAATTACAATATAAAAGTTTTAATTTCATATAAAACAAAATCTTACTGACCCCAAACCTTTGAAGATTATGTGTATGTGTGTGTGTGTATTAGTGCTGGGCAACGATTAATCGCGATTAATCGTATCCAAAATAAAAGTTTGTGTTTACATAATATATGTGTGTGTAGTGTGTATAATTATTTTATACATAATACACACACATGCATGCATGTATATATTCAAGAAATATGTATATATATTTATACATAATTTATATTAAATATAAATATTAATATTTTATATATTAATAACACATTTTTCTTAAATATATACGTGCAATATTAATATTTTATATATTAATAACACATTTTTATTAAATATATACGTGCATGTGTGTGAATTTTTATATAGAAAATAATTATAAACACTACACACAAACTTTTGGATGTGATTTTGGATGCGATTCATTGCGATTAATCGTTGCCCAGCCCTAGTATATATATATATATATATATATATATATATATATATATTTACATATATATTTACAGTATATATATATTCATTATCTGCTCATTCTCATGTCTCAAAAAAGGACCAAAATGACAAAAAAAAAAAAAAACTATACAAGTGCGCTATATAAGTTTTCAGAAGCCATACAGTATATTTATGTGAATAATAGGCTATTATTTAAAGGTCATGTTTTATTTTTTCTATGCTACAAGACATTTTATTGCCCCAGCTTAATGTGTAAGTGTGTTGTAAATACAAGTCATTCATAGTTTTATTCATTCTATATTTTAATTTAAATTAGACACTGTAATGCACATTCTGTGCACTACGTTTTTGTTCATAAAAGTTATAAATCTATCAGTTCTGGTTCACATTTGCACCGATTCAAACTATTATTTTACGGTAGAAAACTTGCAAAGTCAGGTTACATTTATTTGTAGAGCACTTTATACAATAGGCTACAGCAGCATCACAGTCATACACAAGAAAATAACAGTATAATATTGCAAAGTATGGTACATTAAACTCCATTCAACTGAAAGCAGCTCTAAAAAAAGACAGTCATTATTCATAATCAGCTCAATTTAGTTAATAATAGTGCAACGTTCATCAAACGACGCAAACAACATTAAGTCGAAGTGTTTTTTTTTGTGTTCCACAGGGAAAATCAAGCTGCATGAGAGTGAATAGGTTAATAAAAGCTGCATGATTTTCATTTTTAGGCTGAGCTGTATCTTATTATGTTCAGACAGTCTGGCACTCTGCACTTTAAAGGCGCGTGCACCTGACCTGAATCGCTTATGTGTTACAAAGATACAATCGCAGATGACTTGACTCATCAAACAGCAAAAGATTACGCTCTCAAGCAGGAATATAAGCAGTCATGCAAACCTGAGCTGTGATATGATGTGTATGAATGACTCAACTTCAGACTTCAGCATCGTATGAGTATTGATCGAGCGGTGGGCTAGTTCTCTCTCTCCATTGATTGTCTAAGTCTTCGCCTCGGACACAGACAGTCCTTATGCAAATGCATAACACACTCAACAGTGCCCGAAGTGGAAATATGCCACATACAGTACGTCACATACTAGTGCTGTTTGCGTCATAGATGTGCTCTACCTCACATTCAGCTCAGCTATGTGCTGCTACTGTTTTTGTTCAGTGTATGTGTGTGTGTGTGTGTGTGTGTGTGTGCATTTGTGAGCATTGCTTATTTTTATCGCTGCTATAAAAGTGTGTTGATGGACGGAGTGCTAAATCTGGAAGGCTGGGAAGCGGCGTGGACACTAAAAGAGATTGACAGTTTGGAACAGGTAGAAGAGAGACGCTGTTCTGCCTTCTTGATGCAATGGAGACACGGACAAGGCAATAGCTTTCTAAAAATAAGGTACTCCAATCTGATTGGCTGATGAATATTAGTTCGCAGTGGTTTTTAGAACTGACAGTGAAGTACTTACTAGATGCTGTCTTCATGTTTTCTAACTTCAGAAGGAATATATATATAAATATATATATATAAATATATATATATATATATATTGTACTCTCAAAATAGAAAATAGTTTCATCTTTTTTATCATACACTAAAAAATAAAGCTTCAAAGAACCTTTCTATGGAAGCTTGTTTCCGCCACAGAATGAAAAATAAAAAAAATTCTGACTTTTCTTCACAATTGCACGTTTATATCTCGCAATTCTGACTTTATTTCTCACAATAGTGTGTTATAAAGTCAGAATTGCGAGATAAAAATCCAGAATTGATTGATATAAAGTTCCAATTGCGTGTTATAAAGTCAGAATTGTGAGATATAAACTATTCTGTGGTTAAAAAGTTAGTGTTTTTCCCCCTTAGAATTGGCCGGATTATTCACAATTGCGAGTTTATCTCACAATTCTGAGAAAAGATGTCAGAATTTCAAGATATAAACTCGCAATTGTGTGTTATGAAGTCAGAACTGCGAGATGTAAGCTCGCAATTGTGAGAAAAAAAGTCAGAATTGTGAGATAAAAAGTCTCAATTCTGTCTTTTTTCTCGCAATTGCGACTATTTTTCAGAATTGCAACTTTATTTTTCAGAATTACGACTTTATTTCTCAGAATTGCGACTTTATTTCTAGAATTGCGACTTTATTTTTCAGAATTGCGACTTTATTTCTAGAATTGCAACTATTTCTCAGAATTGCGACTTTATATCTCTCAATTTTGACTTTATTTCTCAGAATTGCGACTTTATTTCTCAGAATTGTGACTTTATTTCTAAAATTGCGACTTTATTTCTCAGAATTGCGACTTTATTTCTCACAATTCTGACTTGAAATCTCACAATTGTGAGATAAAAAGTCACAATTAATTTTTTATTTTTTTTATTCAGTGCCGGAAACAAGCTTTCAGTAAACAGGTCTTAAAAGAAAAAAAATCTTCTTAGTGAAAAGCATTTTAAAAAAAAGGTTCTTCATGGAACCATCGATGCCAATGAAGAACCTTTGATATCTTTTCTACTTAATGATACATTTGTATATATATTAACTAATTTTGAAGAGTTAAATTGTTTAAATATGTTGTATTAGACAGAAACCTCATGATAGCCTCGTCATTTGATAGAAAATATTTTACACTTTCTTATGAACATTTGATTTTATAATATATATTATTTTATAAATAACTATTTTTATTATTTTATAACTATTTTTAATAACTAAGAAGATTTTGAAAATGTGTTTACCTTCATTACAATGTTGCATTTTCTTTGTTCTGTTAAAAATGTGTTAAGTCACATGTGAGCAAAACTGTTCCCCCATTGGTTAACATTTATGTTCCACTTTTGTTCATAAACTCATGAATCACCATTAATATTACAGTTTGAGCTGGAAAACAAAATGCACCTGTTTCGCAGAAGTGTCACGAAAGCATTTTCAGAGGTCAACCACAGTTATGCTTTATGTTCATCTGTCGCTTTTTATTTCTTAAGACAAGTCAAATCACCTTTATTTATATAGCGCTTTATATATGCTTACAATGATAACAGGAAAGTGTTCAGTGTTAAATCAGTTGTAAAGATCATCAATTATTAAATTAGTTCATTTCATCTATAAAGCAGTTCTGGAAAAAATGGTCATCGTCCGTCTCAGTTCAGTTCTCATTCAACAGCGTCAGATCAACAATATTGTTGAATGTTAACACTATCATTCATATAGTTTTTGGGGCACATTAAATTAAATCTATAGTCAGGAATCAATATGGTGCCCTAGTGTTATAATACTGTCGTTTAGTCCATTTAGGCAGTTTTAAAACACTGAGGTTGAGTGTGTGTTTGAGCTTGGTAAAATTTGCTCATATGTTTTTTTTGTTGTTGTTTTTTTTTGAAAGAAGAGTCTTATTCTCATCAAGGCTGCATTTATTTGATTAAAAATACAATAAAAACAGCAATATTGTGAAATATTATTGTAATTTAAAATAACTGTTTTCTGTGTGAATATATTATAAATTGTAATTTATTCCTGTGATCAAAGCTGAATTTTCAGCATCATTACTCCAGTCTTCAGTGTCACATGACCCTTCACATGAAATCATTCTAATATGATGATTTGAGGCTCAAGTTTCCCAATACTTTTGGCAATATAGTGTATCTAACAGAAGAAATTAAAAGTGACAGTAAAAACATTATAATGTTACCAAAGATTTCAATTTTCAATTCATTTCAAACAAATGCTGTTCTTTTGAACTTTCTATTCATCAAAGAAAGAAAAATATGAAACACTTTTCAACATTGATAATAATCACAAATGTTCCTTGAGCAGCAAATCAGTCTATTAAAATGATTTTGGAGTAGGCCTATGATGCGAAAAATTCATCTTTGATCACAGGAATAAATCACATTTTAATATATATTACGATAGAAAACAGATAACATTTCAGCCCAAACATTTGAACAAACGTGAACTGTGATTTATGATTTCAAATTTAGATGCTCAGAGTTTGTTGCATATAATGCTCAAGACGTACATCACAAAGTCTAAAAAGTCATAAACGGTTGTGTGAGAGCTTGAATGAGTGTGTGATGTAAGCTATTTCAGATAAACCCCTAAACGGCAGGTGAAAACAAAACACTCTGTGCTTGTTGTCTTTGTGTGTCAGTCAGGTGATCTGTTCCTGTCCAACTGATTGGCTCTTAGCCAGAATAAGCTGGTGTGTGTGTGTATTAGACGTTTGGTGATAATTAAGAGTCTGGTTACGCGACTCCGGGTTGTAGATCCCGCAGAGAAGCCGCTCTGGTGCTCGTAGGGGGTCTGGAATATTATTCTGGAAATAACAAGAGAAGAATTTCAATTAGACCTAATGCCTCTTGTGCTGTTGACATTCATTGTGTTGTTTGATTGTGCGTTGAGCAGAAACACAGGCTCTCTCTCCCTCTCTCTCTCTCTCCTGCAGTCTTCTCGGGTTTCACTGAGCTTTCCTTACCGCCCACTGATGCTCTGAACAGCCTGGGGAAACAGGCATGACAAATATCACCAGATCTCAGTCATCTCTTTCTCTTTTCTTTCTCTAACCTTCTGGAATCATTTGTCTCGTCCGTGCAGAACCTCCTAATAACTCTCATAATACACCAGAGTCCCCACAGACTGACGTCCATAAACATTGCGACTCTTTAATTAATGCAGTACTTCATCAGTTTTGCTCTCCCCGAGGATCTCAGGCCTTCAGGATGAAACTGAACAGAGACATCAGGTTCATTCATGCCGGATTTTCACTTGGGTATAAAGATGGTGTCTATGCATCATTTAATATGGCATTTTAATTTATTATATGTATAGTGCTTGAAGTGACCTTGTGTTTACTATAGCTGTGACTTTATGCACACAGGGTAATTGATTACTATGACAGCTGTCACTGAAATTGAGCACGGACTGTTTTGCAAGATGGCTCCTGCCTGTACTGTATATGTGAAGTGGACTGTCTTTATAAAATATGTTCTTATTAAACAGTCTGTACACTTACAAAGTTCTCAATGCTTCGGTTTGCATGTAGGGACCCTCATTATGTTACTGTGTTAGTTTGAGCCTATTTTCTGATATTCTATGCCCTATATACTAGCGTTATAAACTAAACTGTTTATAGAGATAAAACTCTTTACATTCGATTATCATGAATACAAATGCCAGAGAACTGTCGACTCGGTACTAGGGCTGGGTATTGACACAAATTTCACAATTCGATTTCGATTCTGATTCAATTCGATTCAATATTGATTATTTTGGATATCAGTTACAATAAATGGCAAATTTTCTCAAGGTAATCAAATCTCTTAACTAATGCTGTAAACTATGGGAGTCTAGTTGTAGCCTATAGACATCATTAGCCTAATATGAAGGTAATAATTAACTGTTTTGTAGCTACACAAACACTTAAATTACACTTTTATTTATTTTTATAATAAGAAAATATATGAAATATAAACATTTAAATGGTGGCTGCCATAAAAACTTGCCAGATTTATTAAAATATGCATCAAATATTGAAGAACATTAAGATTATAATGCATATGTAATATGGTGTATATATTTAGCAAAATGCTCCTCTCTAGAGTTATTTTTTCTAGCTGACTAACGAGTTGATGTGGGTTTTCTGAGGTAAATATGACGATACATTGATTACAAGCTGTTTAACTGACGTCTTTCCACGGTTGAAACGCTGATTGAGCGAATCAATGTGACATGATACGGATTTCGATAAGTTGTACTCTATCTTTTAACACACTTTCAGATGCTCATTCATGTTTATTTCGCGCTGTAACTGGTATTATTAACCCGGAAGAGAGATCAGCGCTGCTGCTTCTCTTGAGCTGCGCCAGAGCGATCTCACGCCACAGCGCCAAAACGCTATTTATGTTTTTGAATTTCTAAAGAAAATGGACGTAATTTGAAAATTGAGACTTTGTTTCATATCAATAGTAACAAAGGACAAAGATTATTGCGATTTTTTTGGATGCGCGCAGCCGCGATACAGTGTCCCATTCATTCAAATGAAACAGGATGACTAATCGATTCTTGAGATTTAAGAATCGATATCGGTTCATAAAAATGAGAATCGATTAATATCGAGAAATCCATATTTATTACCCAGCCCTACTCGGTACCAATGTGTTATTACACCAAATGTTCATTTTGTGCTGGAGTTGTCCTTTAAAACCATATACTAAAAGATGGTTTTGGTTCCTGAAAACTTAATGACTTTTTTTTTGTGCTGAATAACAGTGATGGACCTTTCTGTGCGAGTTCAGACTCTGTCTAGCTTTGGCTCGGCTCACTGTACCCGCAGGTAGAAATGTGCTTAGTGCTGTAATGAGGTGATTTATTCTAGAATCAGAGTGGTGAATAATACATCTCTGATCCAAACCTGAAATTAGACTTCTTCATCTTTATTTTCAGCTAGAGGACACCAGGACTTCACAACATGGAGTGTTGACACACACACACACACACACACGGAGCTCTCTGGTTTCCATTTATCTTAGACGTGGGGATTGAGGAGCTTGGGTTTTGTTTGCTTTTACTGGAAAATCTATAGTCAGGAATCAATATGGTGCCCTAGTGTTATAATACTGTCGTTTAGTCCATTTTGGCTGTTTTAAAACACTGAGGTTGAGTGTGTGTTTGGGCTTGGTAAAATTTGCTCATGTTTTTTTTTTTTTTTTTTTTTTTTGGAAAGAAGAGTCGTATTCTCATCAAGGCTGCATTTATTTGATTAAAAATACAGTAAAAAACAGCAATATTTTGAAATATTATTGTAACTTAAAATAACTGTTTTCTGTGTGAATATATTATAAATTGTAATTTATTCCTGTGATCAAAGCTGAATTTTCAGCATCATTACTCCAGTCTTCAGTGTCACATGATCCTTCAGAAATCATTCTAATATGATGATTTGATGCTCAAGTTTCCCAGTACTTTTGGCAATATAGTGTATCTAACAGAAGAAATGGTTAGAAAAGTCCTAATGTCTGACATTTGAGAGCAGAATTCCATACTACATTAGTCCCGTATAAAATCATTCTTGAGAAGTGTGAATATTATCGTTTTCATATCTGCGGTTATGTTTCTAATAGTGATCCTACACCACTTTTTTTACAGTTGAAGTTAAACACACACACACACTTCAATGATAAAGCATTCACTTGTATCTCGTCTCGTCTGCTCTTCTCTCGTCTCCTCTTCTCTCGTCTCCTCTCCTCTCGTCTCCTCTTCTCTCGACTCATCTTCTCTCCTCTCCCCACGTCTCGTCTCCTCATCTGTTCTCGTCTCATCTCCTCTCCTCACATCTCATCTCCTCGTCTGTTCTCGTCTTCTTCCTCTCCTCTCATCTCGTCTGTTCTCATCTCCTCTCATGTCCTCTCCTCTCATCCGTTCTTGTCTCCTCTCCTCTCGTCTCCTTTCCTCTTGTCTCATCTCGTCTCGTCTCGTCTCCTCTTCTCTTGTCTCGTCTTCTCTCCTCTCCCCACGTCTCGTCTCCTCATCTGTTCTCGTCTCATCTCCTCTCCTCACATCTCATCTCCTCGTCTGTTCTCGTCTTCTTCCTCTCCTCTCATCTCGTCTGTTCTCATCTCCTCTCATGTCCTCTCCTCTCATCTGTTCTTGTCTCCTCTCCTCTCGTCTCCTTTCTCGTCTATTCTCGTGTCATCTCGTCTCCTCTTGTCTCTTCTCCTCTCCTCTTGTCTCATCTAGTGTCGTCTCCTCTTGTGTTGTCTCCTCTCGTCTGGTCTGGTCTCCTCGTCTGTTCTCGTCTCGTGTCATCTCCTCTTGTGTTGTCTCCTCTCTTCTTGTCTCGTCTCATCAATCCTCTCGTCTCCTTTCCTCTTGTCTCATCTCGTCTCCTCTCGTCTCGTCTCCTCTCGTCTATTCTCGTGTCATCTCGTCTCCTCTTGTCTCTTCTCCTCTCCTCTTGTCTCATCTAGTGTCGTCTCCTCTTGTGTTGTCTCCTCTCGTCTGGTCTGGTCTCCTCGTCTGTTCTCGTCTCGTGTCATCTCCTCTTGTGTTGTCTCCTCTCTTCTTGTCTCGTCTCATCAATTCTCATGTCGTCTCTTCTCGTCTTATGTCGTGTCCTCTCGTGTCGTCTCCTCTCCTCTCGTCTGGTCTCCTCGTCTGTTCTCGTCTCGTCTCCTCTCCTCTTGTCTCGTCTCCTCTCCTTTCGTCGATTCTCGTGTCGTCTCATCTCCTCTCGTCTCCTCTCCTCTCGTTGATTCTCGTGTCGTCTCGTCTAGTCTCCTCTCGTCGATTCTCATGTCGTCTCGTCTCCGCTTGTCTCATCTCGTCTCCTCTCGTGTCGTCTCCTCTCCTATCTTCCGGTCTCCTCGTCTGTTCTTGTATCGTGTCATCTCGTCTCGTGTCGTCTCCTCTCGTCTCGTCTGGTCTCCTCGTCTGTTCTCATCTCATGTCGTCTCCTCTCGTCTCGTCTGGTCTCCTCGTCTGTTCTCATCTCATGTCGTCTCCTCTCGTCTCCTCTCCTCGTCTGTTCTCGTCTCTTGTCTGTTCTCCTCTCCTCTCGTCTCCTCTCCTCTCCTCTCGTCTCATCTCCTCTCGGACGTTGTGTCTCTCTGCAGCGTGTGCATTTCTAAACATTCTCTCTGTTAGACACGCTCTAAATCTGCAGCGGTGCACTGAGTGTGTGTGACTGCTGCTGTCCGCCTGCTTCTGTTCCTCTGCAGGGACAGGACGGGGACCATCCTCTCACAGACAGAAATAGCACACAGATCAGAGGCACAACTCAGGAGAACATGAAGCATTCGAAAACACAAGAAGCTCCAACACTCTTACACAAAAGACAATAGTATTGCTTTAAAAATAGACCACGGAAAAGTCATTACACCATATACATTATATTTTGGCCAATAACATGATGGTAATACCATGGTATTCTTTGAAGGTTCTTGCTATTCCTCGTCAATGCACGGTATATGAATATGACAAAATGTTGTTTTGATGTTTTAATTGGATTTTTAGTAAGACAAGCGTCACTATTAACATTTCTTATACTTTGCTCTATGTACTGCGTAAAAAAAAAAATCTGTATTGATTTTACATCAGTGTTTTACCCATGTTGTGAATTACACATCACATTGTGTTGTGTTTTAGGGTGAACGGAAATATCCATGAACTAAAATTACCAGTAACTTTTCTATTTTTCTATAGATTTTGTTGAAACCTATGACGTATTTAATATTATAAGAACCCCCCAAATGAACTGTGATGTTAGTATGAATAACATCAGCATTCATATAGTAACGATTGAGATCAGTTGCATGTCTTGACCTGTCCTTGTCCTTAACCTCTCACACTGATCGGTAAACGGCTCCATCAACGGCGACTCACTTTTCATTCAATTTGCCTGTAAATGAGGCGAGAGAGGATGTAGTTTGACGTCACACAGGTCTATCATTCCATCTCTATCGCATTGCTTTCTCCTGACTCGGCCATTAAACGCAATTGTCTTAATCGGTCCATCAGTGAACCACTTAGATCAACACTGCTGGCTCTTCAAATGAGGAAAGTGTGACATCTACTCCGTGAAGCCTCTGGATCTTTTTGAGGGTATAGATCCTCTGGATGCTGTTCGCAATAGTCTAAATGATGGACAAAGGAACGTTTTTCACTGCGTATATGAATCCCTACAGTATAATGACTCTGAAAAAGCAGCTTGAACTCCTGTTTTTGCTACTGTACCTTTAAGAGTTCTAAATGTCCTCTGTTGTGATTGGTGCTTTGATCTCTGGAAGTTCTAAAATTCTAAAATCTAGTACTTTGAACTCTTTCAAAAGATCAAGGAATATGTGATTTTTTTTTTCCATGTGACCTCCGTTTAGCAACAATCTTTGAACACTGTTGACCTGAGAGATGCAGCCCACTTTCATGTTGGTATAAAGCTCAACACACAGGCAATTATTCTCACAAGTGTTTGAGGGCGCTTTACAGGTGCTACACACACACGCCTGCGTCAGCATGATGCTGCTGTGCAACAGGGAACACACACGACTGCAGTGCGAACGCCTCCGGTCTGACCTGCTTTCTTTGTTGTTTTGCGTAGATCATCTTTCTGTGTCCGTAAAAACACAGTTTGAGGGATGTTTGGCTCGGGAACCGATGATCTGAGGGTGGGGTTTGGGGTCGTACGTTGTCTGAAGAACAAACACGGACTCTGTGGATCTGGATCTGAGCAATGAGAGAAAACAAGAACGTGTTTTTTACGCTGACATGAGTGTTTCTTCATCAACCTGTCTGGACCTCATAGAAAATACATTTGTTGAAAACACTTGCACACTACACTCTTAGAAGAAAAGGTTCTATATAGAACCTTAAAAGGTTCTATCAGCGCTATATATTTGGAACCCCTAAAAGGTTCTATACACTCTTAAAAAAGGGTTCCTCTGGTTCTATATAGAACCCTGGGGTTCCATACATGGCCAATAGAACATTTTACCAAAAAAAATGGTTCTATATAGAACCATTTTGGAGTTCCATATATGAAGCGGGGGATGGAACCATTTCTGGTTCTAAATAGAACCATTTCTTCTAATAGTGTAGTTTAATAAATTTAGTTTTCTAACAATGGATGTACATTTATCTCAGGATGCTTTTTTCAGCACCATTTTTTTTAATCAAATGATATTTACTTATTTTTATGTTTCATATTTCATCTCGAGCATTTCTGTGACTGTCGTCTACTTGGCAACTGTTATTTTAGCATAATTGAGATACTTTTAGTTTTTAGTCATATTTTTTAAATGTTTTAATGTTTTAAATGTTTAAATGTAAATTTTTTTTATCATCATTATTATTAAGTATTAATTTTTATTTCTGTTTTATTTAGTTATTTTACTACTCAAGTTAAACTAAATGAAATTGAGCAATGTTGATAGTAGTTTAAAGAAAACTTTTTATATTTCATTTGAATTAAGTCAACATTTATTTCAAGGAACAAAAGTCTTTTTTATGTTTTTTTTATTTTATAAAACGATAATATCCATTTTATTAGGAGCAACAGCTATAAGGGACAGTAAAAATGGCTATATGAATCATTGCCACACAATAAATATTGAAATGGTTTGTCTCTATTTCACAATAGTTTATATATTTCACTATTTTATTATCCTGATATAGTCAATATTAACACATTAAATCATTTAAAATGATAATTCACAACTAATGACCGGTTTTCTTGGGTGTAGTTTGACATTTGTGCATTTGACTATATATATATATATATATACACACACACACACACACACACTGTCTTGAACTTTCAACTGTAATTTTTTTAATTACATTTTTAACCCAACATTCGGATTTGTCCATATTTGACCCAACATTTGGGTTGAAACAACTCTTTTGAGCATTTTTTAGAGTGTGTATCCATTCAAGATAAACACACACACACACACACACACACACATATATATATATATATATATACTGTATATATGCATGTATCTTGTAAGCACGAGTGTCAAATGTCAAACTATATATTTAGTGTGTTATTAATGCTTTATCAGTGTTAATTTAAGTGTATATTATTTTTGACTGCTCTGTTTTAGACTACGGTGAACTAGACTCGGCCAAACATACAGTCCACAAAGCTTGATCTTCATTAGTGATGATCTTTGTGAGTTGTCGTGTGATTTTCTTTGTCTAAATATGGAGCGACTGTGATCGTGTCTGCCGTTAAATAGCATTACCTTGGCATGGCTTGTGTCTGTAAATGTTCTGTACTCCACAGGATGATGATTCTTCAGATGTTACTCCGTTTGCTTGTGTTGAAGTCCTGTGAACCTGTGCCTTGCCTTTGAAATGCCCGTCTCACAATTGGCGGTCGTACTTTTTGTTTTGTTCGAGGTTAAAGATTGCTGCCATGATGCTACACATCAGTGCATTACTATTGCTAACAGAATTGATGCATGTTTTGGTTTTAATAAAAATCAACCCCTGGGTTATTTATTCTCTTTTCTCTGTGCAGTACAAACAAGTGGAGCAGTACATGTCCTTCCACAAACTTCCGTCAGATTTCCGACAGAAAATCCACGATTACTATGAGCACCGTTACCAGGGCAAGATGTTCGATGAAGAAAGCATCCTAGAGGAACTGAACGAGCCGCTCAGAGAGGTGAGCTTGTGTTTGCTTATCTGTGTGTTTTGTAAAGGTCTGTCAATGTCTGTAAACATCTGTGGGAAAAAAAATTCCCAGAAGACCCTGCAGTTGTCTCAGAGCTTTCCGAAACAATAAAACTACGCTGAAACGGGAACAGCTTCCAAACTAATTTATGTCACAGTTAACAACTAAATCTCCTCTGTGAATGGCTTCCAGCTCTCACTGTAATGTTGTTTAAGAGAGCGGAACTAATGTTGTGCTATTTGTGTATTGATGTTCGAGTTTGGATATGATCCTTTATGGCTGAATCGCACCAAGAAATGTAAAATGTCATCAAAAAAAACTATATGCATATTTATGGAATCAAATTTTCAGGATCGGTTTTGCCTTTATTTGCCATTTATCTTACAAATTCTTATTACCATATGTCTTATAATTTTGTAAAATGTTACATTTTATATCTCCAATATAATGAATAATTTAAAATATATATATATAATTAAATATTTTTCTGATATTGGCATGAATTCAATTCAGGAAAACAAATACAAGGCAATAATATACTATATATTAATTTTTTCAATGCATATTATTATTATTATTGTTATAATGTTGATATATATATATATATATATATACACATATATATACTGTATATATATTTTGAGTGTGTGTGTGTGTGTGTGTGTAAACACATTACCTTACAAATTCTCAATTCTGTATTCTCAATTTTCTAAAATTTTACATTTTATATTTTAAGTATACAAAAAAAAAAGGAAATATAACTTAAATTCTTTTCTGTTATAAGTGTAGATTAAAATCAGTAAAACAAGTTTGGATATGATCCTTTATGGCTGAATCGCACTAAGAAATGTAAAATGTCACAAAAAAAAAAAAAAAATATATATATATATATGCATATATATCAAATCAAATTTTCAGGATCGGTTTTGCCATTATTTGAAATATGTCTAATAATTTTGTAAAATGTTAAATTTAATATCTCCAATATAATGAATAATTTAAAAAATATATAATTACTTTTTCTGATATTGGCATAAATTGAATATAGCTAAATAAATATGCAGTATATTAAGGCAATAATTATTATAATTATTGTTATATATATATATTTTTATTTTTATTTTTTGTGTACAACACAAGTTTTTTTACCTTACAAGTTTTCTAAAATTTTTAATTTTATATTTTAATACTGAAATATTTTAATATTTTAATATTTTAATATTTTAATATTATAATACTTTAATATTTAATTTAATATTTTATACTGATATATATATATATATATATATATATTTTAATGTATATTGAAAAAATAAAAGAATGTAAATATAGAGTTTAAATTGTATTTTCTTATTTTAGCATAAATTAAATTCAGTACAACAAATGTAAACGCTGTGTATGTGCAATATGTGTGTATGTATTTCTCTCACCCTGCGGTCTTTCCATCTGCTGTCAGGAAATCGTGAACTTCAACTGCCGTAAGCTGGTGGCCTCTATGCCCCTGTTCGCCAACGCCGAACCCAACTTCGTGACAGCCATGCTGACCAAGCTCCGTTTCGAGGTCTTCCAGCCGATCGATTACATCATCCGTGAGGGAACCATCGGCAAGAAGATGTACTTCATTCAACACGGCGTCGTGACAGTGATAACCAAAGGAACTGTGGGGCTGAAACTTTCTGACGGCTCCTACTTCGGAGGTACAAGCCCTCTTGTATTAAGCACATAAATTAGATGGGAATTAAACCATCACTTCACTTAATTAAACTGCTCAAATCCTTATTGAACCTCATAACGTTTTAAATAATTTAAGCCAGATATGGTGTGACCTCTTCCATTTTAGTTCTTTGCATATTGATGTTAAATTAATTGAACTTTAAAGGCAATCAAAATATTCTTCTCTGGCCTGACATTGATATTTAGATGTCATGATGTCACTGTAATTTAAGCACTTGTTATTCTCTAGCCAGTCTTTCTAGTACTAATGTCACAGTCTTCCATCTGCATCCAGTTCTTGATCTAAAATAACTCTTTTTTTATATTTGATGGTGAAGTGTGTAATTTCTGCACTACCAAATGGAATTGCAAATGATATTTTAGAATTTTTTCCAACACATCCACACCTCCTATTGGTCAGACAAACAGGAAGCTCCGCCCCTAAATCTGCTCAAATAAACAAAACAATGTTTTGAAAGCACCAAAGTGTTGATACCATTCCGGAAATGTTCTTTAACCCCTTCGCTGTCTCCCCCCTTTTTGAGAATGGGGGTTAAAATGCACTATTGTTGGTAATTCAAGAATGCTTTGAAATATACCCAAGTTTGGTCTTGTTTTAAAGAAAACACTCAGCAGATTATTGCTGAAGTGAAAACACTTCAAAAAATGAAAGTATGAAAAAGTTATGGAAGTTTAAATTTACAGTAAATCAAATATACTGTACTATATATTTTTTATTTTATATAAAATATATATTTTTACTCTAAAATGACTAATAAAATCAAAGCCATAAATCTTAACCAAGTTATGTTCCAAATTTAAAGTTGATATCACAGAAAATGTAAGTTCCCATGATTTTGTTTAGGCGTAGTACCAAAAATAGCCACCAGGTTGCCATACATTCCATTGGATTTAGATTTACACCCCACACTTTTCTTAAGTGGCCTCTGTCTGCTCCGTTCCTCTCCAATGGTGTCTGCTGATTGCAATACCTCATAAAAATAAGGTAAATACAACTACTAAACACATAGTCAACATTATGAAAAAAAGTGACTACTTCACACAGAGAAGCTGTCAATCATGATGTCACAGCACCGTTTTTATAACATCAAATAACTAACTAAAAACAAACTTTTTTTAAAAACACTTGAAATTACATCAACATGATAGAAACTACAATAAATAACAGAAACTATCTTTGGAAATAGGATATGCGAAGTGTAATTTAATTGTTTAGTTGGTCTCACGTCCCATTGAAAAATACGGGGAGGCGGGGTTTATGACCAATACTAGGACCGGCCACTGGGGGGCGATCGAGACGTTTTGGCTTCACTTTTGAGGGCTTGTGCGGCATCCTTGGTTTCAACACACTACTAACTAACTCAACCAGGCCCCGCCCCTTTATTTTGCGTATGAATTATTTAAATGAGGAATATTATGACATGTTCGTTCCCGGAAGAAAACTCAAGACTACAATGGAGGTGTTTCAGGGAGTTCAGAAACACTGACACCAATATAGAGAAGAACTCCTGCTGGAGAGACTTTATTCATGCTTAAACAGCATCATTACACACTAAAGAAAGCTGAAAATGTAAGACAGCATAATAGGTCCTCTTTGAGTCTCTGACTCCTCTGTAAAGCAGAACTGCAGCAGAAGTCGATGGTTCTGAGCTGGTGGAGAGATCCAGACCCTGTTGAACCCAGAAAGTGTGTGTGCTGAGATGTGCTCTGCTGAGGAGTGAAACACAATCCTCCCGCAGCCTTAAATCCGCATGAGTCAGTCGTTTTTCAGCTGCAGAGGACAGGAGGGTTTGGAAGAGGCTCTCGGCGCGTGACCTTGGAAAGGTCAAACCGATGTCTTGTGTAGCCTGAGATAAAGAAAGAAAAGAGAGAAGCCGTCTGATCCTGTGGGCATTGTGTGGACGGATCAGGCTCAGTTTTACCCGGAGGAAAACTCTATTGCTCTTTTCACAGCTCAGACTTAATGGAGATCTCGTTTCCGTTTCATTTAAGCATCAGACTTGTTGATGTTTCTCCTGAAATTCATTTGGGAGGGAAAAAAATAGACACAAACAAGACAAGTATTAACATGCAGCATAGAGCTATCAAATAGATGTGAAATTTCACTTCATGAGCAAATACAAATAATTATATGATATTTTCAGTGGTGGAATGTAACAAAGTACAAATACTTTGTTACTTTACTTAAGTACATTTTTCACGTATCTTTACTTTACTTAAGTAGAATAAATAGTGCCTACTTTTTACTTTTTGCAGAAATTTTTATACTTTCTACTCCACTACATTTCTACATTTTCTTTTACATTTTCTGATCACTTTTTCCCCGGCCAAAACGTAATCTGACCGTCCGTCCATTGCACGTTTGTCTCACCGGTGACGTTTGGTTGCCATAGATATATCAACCCGGTCACACTAAATGCGTCAGTTTATGCGCGAAAATTTGTTTTTACGTGCATAGGAAACGCACCGTGTGTAATATACGTTTGGTTAGGATTATGGCAAGCCAAGAGGTTCAGAATTACACCATAAATTAATCGTGTTTACTGCCAAACATAGTTATTAATATATAGTAAGGATAAGCATGATGTGTAGCTATATTGCCTAATTGCAAGCTTGTTTCAGAAATGGTGACAACTATTTTTTTCCATCATTATTGAACATCATTATTGGAGTATTAGCTGGAACGAGTTAGAATTAAATGTTTTATTAATCATTAGAAAATAGACATTTAAAGAATAAATTGTTATGCAAGTACTTTTACTTTTAATACTTAAAGTACATTTAAAATCTGGTACTTTTTACTTAAGTATGGTTGTCATTGTGTTACTTCTACTTTTACAAAAGTAAATATTTATCTGGTTATTTGTACTTTTACTTAAGTACTGAGATTCAGTACTTCCTCCACCACTGATTTTGAGTAAAATATTGTTGTATTTCGACATTATTTTTAGAATAAGTAAGCATATTTCCCTCAAAATATATTGGCAAAGCATTTCACACACACACAGAACTTGTGACGCAGAACTTTCTTGACAGTTTCCTTGTGATTCACACTTACTTTTTATGTAAAAGCTATGTATATGAAATATGTGTTAAGTATTATAGAAATTATAGAGCTATATAATGTATTTGATACGAATAGCAGCTCAGATCATTTGCTCTCAAATTCATTAAGAATTATTTCAGCCTAATATTGAGATCTGACTTTTGATTGATTGCACACTTTTATCAAAAAATATTTTTTTTCCAAAGAAAGATCTGAAAATCAAAGTCTCCATTTCCTCTAATTTAATCTCATTGTTAATCTCATAATACTTTTTATTTATGGGTTATAGTAGCTTTCGTGTATGTGAGGGTGGATTTTAAAGGTTTATAATCAAATGAAGGAACAAATTAGATGCAAATGAGGTTTTGTGTCCACAGGAGTGTTTGCGTCTGCACCGGCACGTGTGTGTGTTCACCTTTATGTACCTGTGATTGTAGCTTTAATTTACTGCCTTTAGTTTGATGAATGACCCCGGCTGCTGGAATGACAACGCTCTCTAAAGTGAACCAAGGTTTCCAAGGTTGTGTATTGGATTTTTTGGATTGATTAGAAAAGCAGACAGGGAAATGGACCGTACACACACAGGTCCCTGATGGATGGGTCAGGATTTAATACGCAGAATGACACACAGCATCTACGATGAAAGATGTTTATTATTTTCTGAGGCTTATGGGTTATGTCTCTCCCATCCTAAGGAACTAGTTGTGTTCCAATATCGCATAATCCCACTCTAAAACATGCTGGGTTGTTTCAACCCAAAGTTGGGTCAAAGATGAACAAACCCAACCATTGGGTTAAGTCTTACACTCTAAAAAATGCTGGGTTGTTTCAACCCAAATTTGGGTCAAATATGAACAAACCCAACTGTTGGGTTAAGTCTTAAGTAGGGTTGGGTTTCGAGAATCGAGTATCGATTGGAACCGGGACTAACTTTTCGTTTTTCCCGGAATCGTTCAAAAGTTAAAATTTCGATTCCTAGTTTCGATATTCACAGTCCGCCGAGCGGAAGAAGAAACCGCTGAACAACACCAACGAAGAAGCGTCTACCGGAAGTGTTGGCATAACCACGCGAGTCGAACATGAGTAGCTTACGTCGGCGGTCCAAAGTGTGGCTTCACTTTTCTAAAAATAACGAAATCTCGGCAAAATGCAAAATTTGTGACAAAAGTAGTATTTTTACAGAAGGATTATTTCCTTCAGAAAGGCCGTTGGTTAGCAAGGTTAGCTAAACTTTTTTGACCCTGCCTCTTAAAAGAATCGAAATCGAGAATCGTTAGGAACCGGAATCGAAACAAGGAATCGGAATCAGAATCGTTCAAATTCAAACGATACCCAACCCTAGTCTTAAGGCCCGTACACACCGGGACGAATATCAGCACTCATTATTCGGTAGCGTTTTTCGACACGTTTTTTGTGTTCTCACTCAAGCGGTTTTCGCTGACGATGAGCCGAGTGAACGTGCAAATTCATTCCCTGACAATAGATGGCGCTTAATGTATTGATATCTTGCCTGGCATCTTCCTCGTCTTCCGGCAGTGTAGACGGTGGCGTATATTTTCTTTGCCGTAGCGTATGTGTGCTCGGTAAGACTGTTTTGAGTTTGAGCGCCCCCAAGTTGTGTTTTATTGTAACTTCAGACACACCAGACACGTGTGAGCAAAAGCGGCAATCTCATTAGTCGGATAGTTTTTGACGCGGCGTGTCAAACCAAAAAAATGAACCCGAGGCGTTTTTTTTAAAAATGACGCATTTTCGCGTGGCGTTTTTGCGCCCTTTGTTTAGTCACGAGGCGTTAAACGTCGCGAATATCGTCGCCTTTTATTTTCATTTCATTTATTTTCTATTCTCTTTTCATAGTAATGCAACACGAAATAACA
This sequence comes from Pimephales promelas, assembly GCF_988280905.1. Taxonomy (NCBI): domain Eukaryota; kingdom Metazoa; phylum Chordata; class Actinopteri; order Cypriniformes; family Leuciscidae; genus Pimephales; species Pimephales promelas. Next base: position 40,691,492 of record NC_142773.1, on the reverse strand, counting down.
CAAGAACGATTTAACAAATCCAACAAACACAACAAAAGTACATTCCATGACAAAAAGAAATTTTTAACCCAATAGTTGGGTTTGTCCATATTTGACGCAACTTTGGGTTTAAATCTGTGTGTGATGATCTAAGTATAGACACAAAATAACCTTGAATGTTCACCATGAAACAATGAAAATATGATGATTGGGGCTGAGATGTATGACGTATATACATCTTTTTTTTTTACAATGAAAGTCATTGGAGTCGAGTGTTGTTTGTAATAGTTCTTCGAAATTTCTTCTTTTATGTCCCCAGAAACAGGTTTGCAGTGACATAAGGGTTGAGTCAATTATGAGCGAATTTGCCTTTAAAATGGCCATGGGGTTCGGGAATTTAAATTTTTTTTGCACTGAAATAATTACACATTTAATAAAGCAACAATATATGCAGCACTTTACAATACACATTCAAATCACATCCTTTTGAATTAAGTATGATAAAGTTTAATTACATTCTGCGGGCATATATTTAAATTCATTCCCTTGTTATTGAAGGACTCTTCAGGGTTTCAGTTTTCGAGCAATTTAAAAACACTTGCCATCTAGAAAAGGTCTCAGAGTCACTTTCCCCTAATGAACGCCACTATCAAGATGTTATTAAATTATTCTGGTACTCATGTCCTGTCCTTAAATCTTGACTGTGTGTGAGTTTGACCGTTTTCCTCTCTTTCAGAGATCTGTCTGCTGACGCGGGGTCGTCGTACGGCAAGCGTGCGAGCGGAGACCTACTGTCGCCTGTATTCTCTCTCCGTGGACAATTTTAATGAGGTATTGGAGGAGTATCCCATGATGAGGAGGGCCTTTGAGACCGTGGCCATCGACCGACTGGACCGCTTAGGTAAGCGAAACCAGAATCGCCTTCTGAAATTTCTCAAAGAACAATAATGTGAACATTTTAATGGCTTAAAGGATTATTCAGGGTTAAACACTGTGTCGATTAGGACTTAATATTGACTTCTCAATTATGGTGGGCTTGTAAAAAAAAGGACTGAAAACCTGTTAACAGTAATGCACTTGTCTCTTTGACTTCTAATGTAGCCTAACTTTTAAAGAATATACTAATGTGTGAATTGAATAGGTTTTCTGACTCTCAACTGCATGCTATTTACGATTACTTACTGTAAATCAAAATATATTATAGTTTGAATTTATATTAAAGGGTTAGTTCACCCAAAAATGAAAATTAAGTCATTAATTACTCACCCCCATGCTGTTCCAACCCCGTAAGACCTTCGTTCGTCTTCGGAGCACAAATGAAGATATTTTTGATTAAATTTGAGAGCTGTATAACTACCACATTGGCTCCTAAGGGAATGACACTTGATGGCCCAGAAAGTCAATGAAGAAAATGTTTAAATATTCCATGTGACTACAGTGGCTCAACTATAAGTTTATCAAGCGACGAGAATACTTTTTGTGCGGAAAAACCCCCAAAAATAACGACTTTATTCGACTATTCCTTGTTGGCCTGAAACGAGACTTCAAGAGATTTCCACGACGCATGCGCGAGAATTGCGATCTCCTTTAACTACTTCAGTTCAGTTCTCGCGCATGCGTCGTGGAAATCTATTGAAGTGTCGTTTCAGGCCAACAAAGAAGAAAAGGAATTGTCGAATAAAGTCGTTATTTTTGTTTGTTTTTTCGCACAAAAAGTATTCTTGTCGCTTGATAAACATATAGTTGAGCCACTGTAGTCACTTGGAATATTTAAACATTTTCTTCATTGACTTTCTGGGCCATCAAGTGTCATTCCCTTAGGAGCCAATGTGGTAGTTATACAGCTCTCAAATTTAATCAAAAATATCTTCATTTGTGCTCCGAAGACGAACGAAGGTCTTACGGGGTTGGTACAGCATGGGGGTGAGTAATTAATGACTTAATTTTCATTTTTGGGTGAACTAACCCTTTAAATGCAATTGAGTTGAATTAGTTGAACTAACCCTTCTAAGTAGGACTTATGTACATCTTTAACTTTCTGCTAAGATAGCCTATATGTGACTTTTTGCAACGAAAATGCAAGGATTATGAAACCATGCAAGCCCCGCATATTTTGCGTGGAAATCAGCAATTTATGCGGCGAAAGTGCGGCGTATTTTGAAAAAAAATGCGATTGCATAATCGCGTTTTTCTGGAGGGACTGTTAAAACAATTACATGTAGCTCTACACTGTAATACAATGCAATTGTACGAAATGTATTTATGTATTTCTGAAATGTACTTTAAATAATGTAATAATTTAAGGCAGAAACAATGAGCTCACTGAAGTAATGAATACTTGTTTGTTAACAAATGATGATGCCGTTTAGAAAAAAATGATGAAAAAATTAATCTCTCGTTACAGGAAAAAAGAATTCCATCCTAATGAACAAAGTGCAGCACGACTTAAACTCCGGCATCTTAAACAACCATGAGAACGAGATGATCCAAGAGATCGTGAAGTACGACCGAGAGATGGTGAAGCTGATCGATCAGCAGCGGCCGCGTGCCATGTCCATGACGCCCTCCATCCCGCCAGGGATGTTTGCTCCGCCTGGCCATTCGCAGGGCAGCTCTGCCATCGCTTCTCTTCAGCAAGCTGTAGCGATGAGCTTCTGTCCGCAGTTCGGTGGCCCGATGATGGGTCCGAGCACCTTGCAGTCGCCCCGGATGGTCCGGCGGTTCCAGGTTGTGCAAAGCCTTGCCAGCCCGGTTTCGTCTTCTCCCCAACAGTCTCTCCCGCCGCTTGGCGCGTTCGCCGCCGTTGCAATGGCCAGTCCGCCGGTGCAGAGTCCGCTAGCAGCGGCAGGCGGGCGAACTTTCCAGTACGGGAGTGGCCCGATGGGTGCGCGCTCCGGATCTCAATTGTCCCTCATCCAACAGCATGCTCCCAGTCCCACACGGCCCAAAGGATCCCAACCGTTGCACCAAACAGGCAGCTTGACCCAGGATGATAGAGCCCTGTCTGCTTCACAACCCTCCCTGCCACAAGATGGCGCTCCACCCGTCGTGCCCAGCCCACCACCGTCGACCCGCGTGTCCTCAACATCGATCGGCCCACCTCATCCCGCCGTCCCGGGGCCTTCCGGTGTCCGGAGCGCAATGCATCAGAGAATGGCACTGCCACACCAGGCGTCCGCAGCCGTGTCTGGGATTTACCCGTCCACAACGCCCCCTACAGGCACTCCCCCCGTAACGGGACCGGACTCGGCTATACGCAAGAAAGATTCAATAGTCAGCCTTCCCGAGACGGACTTCACAGCCAGATCCCGGCTCTCGTCCAACCTCTGACGAGGACTCTGAGACTCTTTGCAATACTTTTTTGTGAGTCAAAGTTCGTTCTTTTTGCTCGAGTACCGCGCTCGTAGGATGGCTTTTCATAGGAACCAAAGGGACAGACTTAAGGTGCGGTCACATTTACCATTGCATTCAAGGGCGAAATTTATATTTATGCATCTAGAAGATGCTTTTATCCAAAGCGACTTACAAAAGAGAAACAAAAGTTCTTAATATGCAATGCCAGGTTTAATTGACAACTAGATTAGGAATCAAGCTAGAGAAGAGAAGTGCATCCGTTTGAGGGTGTGAGATGGTTAAAGGGATACTTCAGGATTAAGCATTAAGCTTTGTATTAGTAGGAAACCTGTAGTATTTTCGAGTTACCGTGCTTTCCACCCTCATATCCCCCTGAGACGAGAGATTTATGTGTTTTTTGTCTAGAAAAAATCCTCAGATGACGCAAAAATCGTCATTGGAGGATTTTTTTGTCCAGAGGCTAAAGACTACAGTCAGTAGTGGGTCTGTCCCGCATGTTCTCAACCCGCCCATAGAGGGCGATCTCACTCACAGAATGAACACATAGTGTCGGCCATCTTTGTTTGGAAGCTAAGCTAGCAGGCTCTTGTTCTGTGGACAAAGCTGAGTAGTCGGGGTTACCATCCTCTTTTCCGGCCGTCGATGTCCGGGATTCAGCTTTTGCTTTCTGCAGTCGCCATTCATTGTTTACATGCACAGCTTTTGTTTCAATCTGAATTCATTCCGATTGGTGGATCTGAATGTAGTGTTTACATGAACACTAAACAAGTGTGTGTTTTAACATCGCTAAGAAAACTCCCGCTCCTGCGTGAGAGATACGAGACCGGTGCGTCTCACAGGTGTCGCTCATCGGTAATCACGCCACTGGCCTCGCGCCGTTCTCCCGCGGCCCTCACTCGTCCCGCTCGCCACAGGAAACATGATGAATGGCGACTGTAAAACGCAAAAGCCGAATCCCGGACATTTTGGGCGATCTCGAAACACATTTTCGGCATTAGACTCACTAGTAGCCTAGACTTGTTGTTTAACGACTGCGCTCTGTTACCGGTAGGCGTGGCCTCCTAGGGCAGCAAAGCAAGTGCATTGTGGGAGTTGTAGTCTTTCATCCACATCAGCCAAAAATACATTTTCTGGCTTTTCTCAGTCTCGAAAGCTCCAAATTCAAAAATAATTTCACATTTCTTCTTCATAAATTAAATTCCGGAGGTGAAGTATCCCTTTAAGTGATTGCAGAAGAGGCGTGTCTTCTGCTTACTGAAAGATGTGATGGTTTCAGCAGTTCGGGTTGGCAGCTAATTCCACCAGAGAGGGTGACGGTTTTGGCATCACTCATTAATTGACCTTCGCTGGTGGGAGGGAGCATACACATGAAGAAAATGACACATCATTTGACTCATTTTCAAGATGGCCACTTGAATTTACCACACTGGCTTCTTGATTTGGAAATGAGTTCTCTGTTTGCCCATGAAATATCGCTAATGTGACCGCACCTTTACCGCTAATAGATTTAACATGGCCTCGACTCCACCCGCTAGCTAGTGCCGCCCCTGTACCGCTTCTGATGCCTCTTGATATACTCGTCTCTATCGTCCCGAGTGAAAGGGAGAAATCCTGTCGTGTGTTACATGGTGTTTTCCGTAGAGTTCGTTCAATGCAATCGGGGCGACTAGAAAATCAGGGACTTGCAAGAGATGACAATGATGACGCTTTGTGAACGTGTTTTTCCTCCTTTCTGTATAAGCTCTACTTGTAGCAATCTAATTAACTGTCTTTCACTTTGTTGTAAAATATCAATGAAAAAAAAAAAGTATTATGGACCGCTGGTCGATCTTATATCTTAATGTAAATAAGAAGGGAAAAAAGGGAAAAAAACAAAACAAAACAAAGAAGAAGTTATAATAGAAAACACAAATTGTATTTACTCGAAAACCAAAGTTGAGCTTGAACACAAGTTTTGGTTGTGTCTGTGTCAACTGAGAAAATCAAGTCAAACTAAAACATTGTCTATTTAACTGCCTTGATTCCGAGTTTAGAAGCCATATACATGGTTCGTGTGTGCGTGCGTGTTGATTTGTGCACATACGCTTATCATTGTGTTTTATGGAACGGGAGTGTGTAATGCTTGCGTTTTTACGATAAAGGCAATACTTCACTGCATCGGGATGCAATGGAATGCAATGGGTCTTTAGCAGAACTCATTTAAATTAGCAGGCAAACCAAAATAATCATGCTGTTTTCTGTGATCCATGTTGACATGCAATATAATTCTGCAATATCCTTGCCCTGCCTTTTATATGAAAGCTTCATAAGCAATTTAATCTGCGTTATTCAGAGAATGTTTGAAACCTCATCTGGATAAGGTCGTGCAGCTTCCGTTGTGTATCATCAACTTTGTCTTTGTTTTCTGAAGTTTAGCGGTATTTGTTTCAGTGATGAAAACGGGTTTTGTAATGTCCCATGGTTCTTTCTTTATTTGCTTTTTTATTGCTGGGAAGGACAAACAGTCACAATAAAATGAAAAAGTCACAATTTTGAAAGTCAGAAAGGCGTAGCCCTTAAAAAAATTGTAATATTTACTTATTATAAAATACTAATATTATCTCTACAATGTAATTGTATTGTAAAATATAATATCCGTTAATTTATTCTATATTTGACAGTGGCATTTTTATAACGTTGCGTGTCGCAAAAATAGATTCTGATTTGCACAAATGACTGAGTATCTAAAACATGCTGCATATTAATGGCCTGTAAACGTAATACACAGTTTGTGCGTGGGCTCAGTTTGCAGGCCTGTGAGTGCTGGCTGAATTGTGGATTTGTTGATTGCTTGCGAACAGATGTAAACTGTTGGGTTGATTTACGAACTTGTCTCTTTACAAGAATGTAGTTCGTTTGTGTTTCGTTTCATTGTCAACTGCTGCAGATTTTTCTCACTTGAACTTTGAAATTGTAAATATGACGCTGTAAATTATTTCATGTGCGAACCCGGGCAGAAAAAAAAAGAAAAAAAAGATTTTAGAAAAACAAAAATGAGACTGGTGCATAAAGGGTTTTGAATGTATGCCAAACGGCATTAATGATGTGACCTGAATATTAACAACTGCCATGTAAATAGATCAGTAATGATTCATGCAAAATGGAAATTGTGTGTATTTGCTGATTGTTTGTAGCGATCACGTCCTAAATACTTTAATCTGATGCGTCTAGAATGCTTTTATTTTTCTAAGTCTTGTTTGTCTGACGGTGGATCGTCGTAACACAAAGCACACTACAGTGTCCCATTATCGCCCTCTATAGGACAGGTATCACCACATTCCCGGGATGCACTGAATGACTTTTTGGGATTAAAACGGGCAGCTTAATCTATTAAAACAAAACAAGCAAACAAACAAAAGTTTATCAAGATTCCCTGAAATAACAATGCATTGATTACTATCTTTTGCAAGCCTGCATTTACACTGCTAACCAATTCTGATTTTGTCTCAATGATATGCTGAGATGCATACATGTTTATGCAAGGACATAAACGTCTCTTTCAAATGTGGTTCTGGATCTATTATTATATACTAGCCTGGTGGTCCTACCTGACTCGCGTACACATCTCGGCCACTCTCCATTGACAAGCGTAACCAATCGCTAACGTTTGGTCGTGACGTATGACTAGCGCGCCTGAACGTCATCGTTCTCAGGCACTCCCTCTGTTCGCTGACTGGACCGGTAAAAAAATTGATCGGAGAAAACCCAAGAATATACAGCAAACCCAGATGTTGCACTGAAGGAAAATGAAAACTGAGCGGAAGTACGTAAGAGGGTGGAGCCAAGCTAATTATACACTCTTAGAAGAAAAAATTCTATATAGAACCTTAAAAGGTTCGCATTTGGAATCTCTAAAAGGTTCTATACGGAACCCCCTTTTTAAGGGTTCAATAATAAGAATAATTCTTTGTAACCAGGAAAAAGGTTCTATTTGAAACCTTTTGGGTTCATTCATTATCATTTGTTTTGTCCTTTCCGGATTAAATATTTCATATTATTGACAAACATCAAAACCTTAAAATGTATTTATGGATGCATGTGATGCACAAAATTCAAGATATGGGGGTTAGATAAAGTATATACTGTAATAGTTAATCAATATCACATGAAGAGTGCCATTTCAGTTTCTCCTCCAAAAATTAGCATGATTAAAATGTGATATTAACAGTTTAATAAACAATAATTTAATACAACTACAAAATATTGCAGAATAATGTATGAATAATAGCGTGTAAAGAATCTTTGTGCCAAAAGGGTTCTTTCTTGTCATTATTGAACCTTTTTTTAGCATAAAAGTTTCTTTGGAGTTGAGTAAAGAACCCTGTGCTTCATATATAGAACCCCAATGAACCCGTTTTTCTAAGAGTGTACACTATATCTGGATGACATCTAAATATCGTGATATCATCACTCAGGGCTTAGCTAAAGAATAGTTCACCAAATAAGAAAAAAAAAAAAATTGGGATTAATTACTCACCCTCATGTCGTTCCAAACCCGTAAGACATTCGTTCATCTCAGAACACAAATGAAGAGATTTCTGTCCCTCAATTCATAATGAGATCGTAAAAGAAATCCATATGAATTGAGCGATTTAATCCAAGTCTTCTGAAGAGAATAGATTTCATTCTGGCTTTTATTCACATATGACTTTCAATGGAAGGACATAAATCTCCATATGTGATCCGAAGATGAATGAAACTCTAATGGGTTTGGACCGTGATGAGGGTAAACTATTCACATAGAGTGAATGGAAACATTTTGGATCTGTGCATTAGGCTTTGCAGTGTAAATGCAGCACAACACCGTGTCTACACTGGAAATGCATAGATTTAACAAAAACATAATCACAAACTGGCTTTGATGCATTTTTCAAAATCTTCAATATATATTGACTTTTATGCATTTGACAGATTTTGTTGTTTTTTTCCAAGAGGCTTACATTGCTTTTAAACCAAACATTTGCTCAGTTCATGCATTCACTTGGAATTGAACCAATGATCTTGGTGTTCAATTCCCAGTGAATGCATAAACTGAGCAAATGTATACCTTAAAAGCAATGTAATGTTGTACTGTTTGAGGAACAGGAAGTTAACTATTTCCCCACCAGCATTTTCTTTTTTTATAGTTGCCAGCCGCCACCAGCATTTTTGATCATCTTCACAAATCTTCATGGCCCCCAGAATATTTAGCTCTATGAATATCTGAAAATGCAATTAAAAATAACATTATTCTAGCATCATGCATTCTTTTTTATCAACACTCAAATGTGGGTATGTTTCATAAAAAAAGCAACATTTTTAACAAAAAACGTGTTTTTGAAAATCGCGTTTTTGTCAAAGACTTTGGACATAGGATTCAGACGATGATCAACATACAGATGTTTCTCAGTCCTATAGTCTGTCCTGGGTTGGCATTTCATTCGCTAACGTCAGGCGGTTATGATTTATGTCTTTTAATATTTGATGATCGCGTGCATATTATCGCCAAAGAGTAGAGAAGAACAAGAGGCGAAACTCTGATGCTTTTTCGGTAACAGCCACTAGGTGGCGCTTCGGTAGCGCGGCCGCCATTTTGGGCTGAAAATTCCAACTGGAGTTACTGGACAACAGCACAGAGATTGCAGTTTATTGAGGTCGTAGTTTCTTGTATTAGTGAGTATTTTCATTTTATGCAACTTTACACCTTTATTACTATTTTAGTTACCAACTCCACTAGGCCTGAAATATATTTTGTACGTTTTTATCCCCCGGATCATGCGACAAACGTGATGATCATTGATGCGCTGTGTCCGTTATCCTATAACTTTAATTGCCACTTTGGACAGTGGCTGTGTTTTTTTGTTTACGTAGTCTTGCTTTAACGGTCATTAATATAAGATAATACTGCAAAAAAAACAGTAACTGTAAAGCTATTCTACTGCTGTTATATATTTATTGGCCAACATTTACATTTTAGTACATTTAACGCTACATTTATTTCATTGATAACTTATTTTTGTATGTATAACGTTATGTGTACCTCCTGGAAACGGTCTAACGTTATTATAACTTTATGAACTGATATCTCTTTATTCTTACCTGTCACACTTAATGTGGAGAGTAATATAATTAATTAAACCCTTGAACTTCCCTGTCTCAAGTTAGGAGGGGGAAAAGCCTGGTTTTAACTGCTATAATGTTAACTGTTGTGAGTTAAAATAATCACCTAATTATTTCAACCTAAAAATGACCTCTGCACTGGACTAAATATAGCCTATGTATAATATATGACTGCCGAGTTGCTTTCACCCCAAAATGGCGGATGCGTTGGGCTGCTGCTGGGCGCTGGTGACCATTTCACAAGATGTAAACAACACTGGTCCAGAAACACTTCCTGTTTCAGTTTGTAACTGTTTTCTTTATCTCACATGTAAAGAAAACATCTTAAAGATGTTTGTTTAACTTTTTGATTCAGTTTTAAATGTTGGTTGTATTTTTCCCCAGCTTTTATGTAGTGTTAAAAAACTGAAACAGGAAGTGCTTCTGGACCAGTGTTGTTTACAACTTGTGAAATGGTCAATATCGCTTGTTTCTGCTTCTTCTTCACCTGAGATGCTGTGCTCATCAGTAGATGTGTAATAGCGCCACCTACTGTACAACAGTGAAAACACAGTGAATTCCGTCAATGGTGGGGAAAGAGTTCAATTTCCTTACAAAACATTATTTCACACAAAGGGGAAAATAAATGGTTAATGTCCAGAAATAGGTAAAGGGCGTCCGGCAACTGAAGGCATTCGCTTCCGCTGTTGATTATAATGCCAGTGATTTGCTTTTGAAATGCTTCTGGTGTAGACACGGTGTAAAGCCATCATTTCAATCAGTCCCCAACCTCCACACACACCTCCTGTAACAGAGTCGGATGATATTAATCTGAGAATGGAAGCTAGGAAGTGACATCAGTCGATCAGATGGCTCAATGAAACTTTATCACAGGTTTGCAATGTAATCCCTCTTATTTGGTTTCTCAGTAAAGGCACATTTAGCGCTCGAATAAACCTTTCCGCTCTGCTAGGCCTTTTTATGTTCTTCCGCCCAAGGACACAAACCGTGTCTCAAATCCACAACCGTTGGTCGAAAGCGATTGGTATGGCAGTGAATGTATGCGCATAACTGGACTGTAATGGTTTTAGCCCTAATTAAGCTGCTGTCTGATTGTTTGAATGGAGATCGCAGCCAAATGCTTTTAAATTTTAGCGTTGCTCTAAAGCAGATTCATATAGTACCCGTTCACACTCACCGCAGGCCTCGTCTGCCACTGCTGTTAAGTCATCTGTGTGGAAAATGTGACAGTTTTATTCTGCTTTTCCAGCACGGAAAGGCTGGCAGATGCGAGGCAATCTTCCCTGCAAGCACTTGAAGGACAGGCGGACAGATTGACTGAACATTCCTCCATATTTCCTGGCATCAAATGTAAATCAGGGTACTTTATGTTTCTGTTATGAGAAGTGTTTTTTTTCTTTTTCTCTCTGTCTGTCTGTTTCTTTTATGTTTTGACAATGTGCCCCAATGCACAATGTACTGTAAATACCTAGTGCCTAGTATATCTAGTTTCCAAATAGTCTATTTTTAGTCGTATGTGGCTCCATGAAAGACGAAATGCAAAGTTTGTCTTTTCTTTTTTTTTTTATAAAGGGAATGTTCACCCAAAAATGATTTGTTTTTAAAGCATCTTCTTCACGCTGTTCTTTTCTGTACAAAGTTCATCATGACCACGTTTATCAAACTCTAATATATATATAAAAAACCCCATAAAACTATATACTGGAAAAGTCATTTTGTCTTGTTTTCCAGTGCATATATCTGCACATCCTTAAAGCAATATGTTTGAGAAGCAAAAACATTTAAAAAAGGGGGAAAAAAGTATCAAAATGAATGAGTTTATGTTTAAAAAAAAAAACATTCTTTAGGCCTATATATTATTTCTTACTTTCTTGGGTGAACTCGAATTTAAAGACTTTTTAAGTGAAATTATCTTGATTTAAGAATGTGTGGATATTTGTAATGGAGAACAACACTGCAAAAATGCTTTTCTTACTTAGTGTTTTACTGTTTTTGTCTTGTTTCCAGTCCAAATATCTAAAAAATTCTTGAATCAAGATGCATTTACTAAAGTTAAATTACATTATATCTTATTTTCTGAGAAAAAATAAAATAAATTTTTGCTTAAAGCAAGCAAAATTATCTGCCAATGGGTTATTAGTTCAAATGGATATTTAATTTTTAATAGTTTTAAAGGGATTGTTCACTTTGAAATTAATGTTTGGTATGTTTTATCTTACCTCAAGGGCATCCAAGATGTAGGTGTCTTTGTTTCCGCAGTATTTTCAATTTTGATATTTTTAGGTCAAACCGTTCTTGTCTGGCAGTCATATAATGGAGGTCTATGGTCACCACCTCAAAGAGCATGCACAGAGAAGTCCAAATTAAACATGATTTAATGACTCGTAAATGTAAGTACACATTGATGGCCTAAGACACGAAACGAGCGGTTTGTGTGAGAAAACGAACAGTATTTATAACGTTTTTACCTCTTGAAATCACAGCCACGTCCAAGTGATCTGAGGGCGTGGCCGCTTTGTGGCTGTAATTACATAAGGTAAACACTATATAAATACGGTTCGTTTTCTCACACAAACTGCTCGTTTCATGTCTTAGGCCATCAATGTTTATTAAATCATGTTTAATTTGGACTTCTCTGTGCATGCTCTTTGAGGTGGTGACCATAGACCTCCATTATATGACTGACCTAAAAATATCAAAGCTGAAAATACTGCGGAAACAAAAATCTTGGATGCCCTTGAGGTAAGCTAAAACATACCAAACATTAATTTCAAAGTGAACTATCCTTTTAAGCAAAAGCTCATTTTACTTCTCAATTAAATGCTTCTTGATATAAGAATTTGTAGATATTCGGACTGGAAACAAGAAAAAAAAAACACTATATAAGAAAGTGAAGACGAAAATCATTTCGTGCAGTTTTGTGTGTCGTCATGCAGATTTTAATTTATGCGGTTATTTATGAGTTAATAAACCCAGTTTTTGTCCTTTTTTTAAAGCTTGTCAGAGATCGCTGTATGAATAACCTGAGTGAAGATTCTCCAAAATTTCTCCTTTTGTGCAAAAAAACAACAGTATAAAGATTCGGAAGGCCATAAGGGAGACTAAATAAACAGCATTTTTTATTTTTGGGTGAATTAATCCTTTTAACCTTGCAATATGTGTACAGTAGCTGCTAATTAGTGTTAGTGAAACGAATAACCCAGCATAATCTCCTCGTGTGGGGAAACGACTTGCACATTTCTGTTTGTCTGGAACCCTGAGCTGCATGTCTGTGTACGGGACATTGGGAAGCAGCCAGACTTTACTCTGATGATGAGAGGTTCTGTGTGTTTTGCTGTTGCAGATCATAGACATCACAGCAGATTCATTGATGACGAGACTAAAAAGACTTCTTAGTGATTCCCAGCACAATTGCACATATAAACAGCAAATGCAATAAGATGTTACAGTTTAATATCACAATCAACTGCAAAAAAAAAAAAAAAAAAAAATCGTGCATAGTATTTATTATTATTTTTTTTATATAAAAATGTCTAAAATTATTAAAACAAGATACAAGAATTATTTTTCTTATTGCACTGGAATATATATTTTTTTCTTGTTTTAAGCACTTAATTTTTATACATTTTTCAGTAAACGCATACATTTTGTTACTTTCGTAATTGTATTTTGATTTAAGAATGTTTGGATATTTGTACAGGAGAGAAACACTGAGTAAGAAACCGAGGGTTACTAATTTCTACATTTTTCAGTTTGAGGTTAACATGAAATTGCATCTGCAATGGATTTTACTGCAACAGGATATTGGGAGTTGCTTGGGCATAAAAAAGTGAATTTTGGATTATTATGACAGCCTGTTCTCACGAAAATGCGTCTCTATAACACGCATTTTGTATTGTCGTGCAATTAATAAGTTTTTACGTGCATATGGTACGCAGTTTCCATGTGCATTTGATACGCAATTCATTTGCGCACGCACCCACACCACTCAACGTACTCTCTAAACAATGCTGGGTTGTTTTAACCCAAAATTGGGTCAAATATGGACAAACCTAAATGTTGGGTTAAAAATGTAATTTAAAATTTTAACCCAACTTCAACTTTCACTTTCAACTGTATATTTTGTTTATTACATTTTTAACTCAACATTTGGGTTTGTCCATATTTGACACAACTTTGGGTTGAAACAACCCAGAATTTTTAATAGTTTATATACACATCACTACTAAACCTACCCTAACCAACCCATGCATATCCTATGCATGTAAAAACTCACTTTAGCGTAGCCTATAAATTGCGCGATAATCACACTGCATGCTATAAAGACGCATTTATTATGGTCCAAGTTCACCTTTCAGAGCATCTCCACATATTTTAATGGGGACGCTTTTTACTTTTAGATCTATTGACTACCATTGGTACGATTATAGGAAATTTGACCTGCAACAGTTGCCTAAAACTACATCTATTTGTCTATTAGTTAACATTAATCAATAGCCATTTTAATGCAAGATTTAAGACTGGAGTAGCTAACTTGCACTAAATAAGATCAGGATTGTGTATTTGGGAAAGTAAATCGAGTCCATTTTTATACATTATGTTTGATTAAAAGTGACTTTCGACTATTTGAGAGGTCTGAATTGCTCTTATTAAAGTGCTGTCAGATGTGAGAACAGCAGCCTTGGATCTTGTGTCATGTGGACGCCGCTCTGTTCAGATTCATGGTTTTATATGTAAAGCCAGACTTACGGTTTATATACTGTATATATTAATGCGTAAGCTTCCAACTGTGTTAACGTAGCATCAAAAAGTGTTTTAAAAAGAACACACAGACTTTGATAGTGCATATAGTATCATGACTTCTCAAAGTGTTCTCAGTCTATCTTTATTATACCGCGTGTCTCTCTTTCTATCCGCTGTCGTTTCCCATGCAAGCCATCCAATTAAATGTGTCTTGAAACGTCAGATTAGGCTGGTGTGGACCAAATGGATCCGGATTTGTGTCTTATTTCTGCTGACCCAAACCCAGCGAAAGCTCTGATGTGGATAATGCTGCCGTGTCCTCTGCCTCTTATTCATTGCAGCTGCATATACACACAAACATATATATGTGTGTGTGTGTGTGTTTATATATTTATTTGTGCAGGTGAAACTCGAAAAAATTTGAATATCGTGCAAAAGTTCATTTATTTCAGTAATTCAACTTAAAAGGTGAAACTAATATATTATAAAGACTCATTACATGCAAAGTGAGATATTTCAAGCCTTTGTTTGTTATAATTTTGATGATTATGGCGTACAGATATGTACAGGTTTTCATATCTGTAAGCCATAATCATCAAAATTATAACAAACAAAGGCTTGAAATATCTCACTTTGCATGTAATGAGTCTATATAATATATTAGTTTCACCTTTTAAGTCGAATTACTGAAATAAATGAACTTTTGCGCGATATTAAGTATAATAATTCTATATAATAATTTGGACTTTGGGGTTTTCATAAGCTGTAAGCATCAAAATTATAACAAATAAAGGCTTGAAATATCTCACTTTGCATGTAATGAGTCTATATAATACATTAGTTTCACCTTTTAAGTTGAATTATTGAAAAAAAATGAACCTGCGTATATGTGTGAATCACAAGATGGTAAAAGGCTGTGACTCAATTAAATACTAGAAATGCTAAATACTATAAAAGTTAAACTGATTAATCGCATCTAACATAACATTTGTTTATATAATAAGACGCACGCTGTGTGTATATATGAAGAGTTCAGATGCAAAAGCCTCTAAATGCCATTTGAAATTTTCTTCTTTAATGCTGATTTTTTATCAAACTTGTATATTTAAGTTCAGTAATTTCACTTGAATGGCAATGATAATTACCTATTAATTGTTATTTAAGTGAAATTACTGAACTTAAATATACAAGTTTGATAAAAATCATCATTAAAGAAGAAAATTTCAAATGGCATTTAGAGGCTTTTGCATCTGAACTCTTCATATATAAATATATGTATAAATATGTATGTACACACATAAAAACTCATTATATAAACACAAACAAGATTTTTGATCACACGTGTATATATATATGTGTGTTGTTTTATTTAATTTTTTATTCAATTGTGTCACAGCCTTTATCCATAATGTCATTTGCATGTATTAAATACAGGATGCTTCATGTTGATAATATTTAATATTTATTTAATTTTACCATATTGCAAGTATCACAGTTTTACCATATTGGTTAATTATTAATTGTGAAATCAAATAGCGTGGTATTAGTTTCACTTTGTGCATGGTGTATTAAACCATTAGGCTGTTTTGTAAGGGATGAGTCTCGCTTTGCTGCTGTAATAATGGGCAGTATTTTTGAGTAAGAGAGTGTGTTCTTTGTGTGTGTGTGTGTGTGTGTGATTCCCTCTATGCGCTCTCACCCACTCCATTGTGCAGATATTAGTCAGCCGTCCCCATTGAAGGTCACACGAGGTGCACTGGGCTCGAGCGGTTCTGGTCCAGTTGGCAGCATGATGAGTCCCTGGCAGCGTCTCCGTCACTGTGAGTGTGTGTGTGTGTGTGCCAGAACCGTTCCTGTGGCAGACCCATCCCTCTTAGTATTAAACCATAAGACTCCAACGCCAGACGCTGCTCACGTCGTTCAGCGGGCCTTGTTCTGATAGTGTCAGCCTGTTTCTGTGTCTTCCTAACAGGACTAGCGTGAGAAAACAAAAGCACATAATCTGTGTGTGGTTTATGACCTGTGGTGGCGTCGTGCCAAACCCGACCTCTCGTGAAAACACGGCCTCTGTTTGGATCTGATCATGTAAATAGTCATTTTTAACACGTTTCCTTCCAAAATGGATTTCAAGTAGATGCTAAATTCTTTTGAAGTGGATCAAAACCTTTCAACAAAGTTATACATGAACACACTTGGATAACTTTGATGAATTTTTTTATGTTGACTATATATGTGAGACAGCACTGCATAATGAAATATGTTTTTTTTTAGAGCTGTCAAACAAAATAAAAGTTTGTGTTTACATAATATATGTGGGTGCACTGTGTATAATTATATTGTATATATATATATAAATACACACACCTAACAAAAAATATTATTTATATATAAAATATTTATATTTATATATAATATAAATTATATATAAATCTATATATACATGAAAATATTTCTTAAATATATACAAGCATGTGTGTGTATTTATATATATAAAATAATTATACACAGTGCACCCATATTATGTAAACAGAAACTTTTATTTTGGATGCAATTAATCGTTTGACAGCCCTAGTTTTTTCAATTGCTTAATCATTCAAATGCCAAAATATATGAGCAATGTACTTAAAGGGAAATAAATAAATTCAATGTATTATTTTATATAGCAAAAAAAAAAATTTCCAGTCCAAAATAAATTTCAAATAGATGCTAAATACGTTGGAGACAGCACAGCTTAGCTTGTGTAAATATTAAAATGCATTTGCAGTTGCAAATGGATCAACTTGAATGGAATCGTTATATGATTTGAAGTGGGAAAAAAACTGCACAACATCAATTTGTGTGTTTTAATGCTTAATACTACAACAATCTATATTTTGCGCGTTTATATTTTGGAATTAGGCACCGGATATTAAACCCAAAGAAATATTTTCGGGTGTGTGTTTCGAGTGATACTATGAAAACTGATGTTCTGCCAGCTGATGTCTATGACTGCAATACGTGAAGTCTCCTGCTAATGAATATAACCCTTTTACAGTAATCTGATACATCAGTGACGATGTTGTTGAAGCGTTCCTTACAAATATTGACTTGTTGTGCAATAAAAGATAACATTGGCATACAAAATTACACTGTTTTTTGTTGTTTTCGTTCGAGTCCTGTCACCATCAACCAATTTTTTTTACATCGTTGTATGGGTGAAAACATAACTGGATCCAATCGGATTGGGATATATACTGTATACATGTTAAACTATTTTTATTCGTACTTTTTTTATTCATTTTTTCCTCCTGACAATATGGCACTTTTGATGAATGGTTGCACTATTTTTTTAATTTTGTCATTTCATCTGAATATCAGTATTGTGAGATTTAGTCAGCCGAAACAGTTTTGAGGATAATTGATCTGATCTATGGCTTTGTATTATGTTGAATATAATTTTTGTGTGTGTGTGTGTGTGTCTTGGGGATTTGTGGTCTCATCAATGTTTTTAGATTTGTAGAGTAAAATATTTAGTTTTATTTTGAAGTAAAACGATAATATGAGACCCTTAGGGTAAGATGGGCCACTAGAAAAAGCATGTTATTAGTTGTGATATTATGATCAGGCATATGAATATTTACATATTTAAATGCCCATATTTTAATTGAAGATACGTCATAATAGCATATGAATGCAAATTGAATGATTTCTCTCAACTAACCTATAGTTTTTTAATGAAACTGAAGATGTCTGAAATGTAATTCATAGAACTAATAATAATAACTCCATTATTCAATTGAAAAAATAATAAGTCATAGAATAATTTTACCTTTCAGATAAATCTCTTTTATTGGGATTCTGCTTTGTCTGTCATCAGTTATCAAATTATTATCAACCATCAAAATAAATATTAAATATGTCAAACAAAAGTATTTAGTGTGTATATATATATATATATATATATACCAAGACAGCGATATAGTGTCGGCCCAGATCCGGGCTACATCTGTAAATGTGGATTTCATTCGTACCAGATGTGGGCTGCATCTGGGCTGACACTATGGTGCTGGATATATATATATATATATATATATATATATATATATATATATATATATACCCAGAGATCCGGGCCACATCTTTAAATGTGGATTATATATGGGTATATATACCCAGCAACATAGTGTCAGCCCAGATCCGGCCCCATCTGGTACGAATGAAATCCACATGTACAGATGTGGCCCTAACCCTACTGTATTTAAAATTGTATTTTGACAACTTAGTTGATAATAATAATAATTACTATATATATTAGTGGTTATCTTACCCCTCTTTGCCTGAAATGAGGCCTGAAGTTTCCAAAAGCATCTAAGATCCCATCACCCCGCAAGCAATCACTGTCTAGGTTAACTATAGACCCAATGTAGTCCGGCTATGAGTAACATTCTTTGAAATAATAACCTTGATGTCATTTTTGCCAAAATAACCTGCGAGATGTATGATATTCCATCATGTAAGCAAAGTAAACCGAGATTACAAGGTGTTTTGTTTCATTTCTTCACTCATTTCATTTCTTTTGATGATTAGTCTATTCTTAGATCTCTATAAAATTTTCATTGACAGCTCAAATTTTGCCTTGTTTTAGCCCAGACGTCTAGGCTGTGTTTGGACGGGTATTAGACGTCTTTTAAATGCAAAACCTCTTGCTGGGTGTGAGGTCTCAGAAGGCTGCTTACGTAGGCAGCTTGTGGGGTTTGGTACAGAGCCCCTCTCTCTCTCTCTCTCTCTCTCTCTCTCTCTCTCTCTCTCTCTCTGTGGACGGTGGCTGTGCTGCATCAGTGATGAGGTGTCTGTCTCCCAGAGTGTGTCAATGCCGAGGTCAGCCCAAGGACTCATCCCACACACAATCACACTGATACACACATATGCAGGATAGCTCTATTAGTGGTCCTGTTAGACCGTGTGTGACGCTTCGGGCCATGTTACTCACACAGATTCATGTAGCTCGGAAAACTAGGCCAATATTTACATCTTGGACAGCATGATGAATTAGAGATTTTGAGGTTTATCACGCTGATAAACAAGGGCTAATTTATTGGTTGGGATTTACGGAATCACTCTCAAGGAAAACAACCTCTCTCTCTCTCTCTTTCTTCTGGTTGTTTTCATCGTATCCTGTTGGCCTATTTCCATAAATCAGAGAACTTTTGTTTGTCTTCTTTTTGATAAATAATGAAAAGATTTCCCAGAATCCAGGCAGAGAGATTCACACGTGTTCTGCTCTGGCTGTCTCGGTCCCATTCATCACTCGGACGAGTCCAGCCTAATTCTGAATGTCAAAATTAGCATTTCATCACTTAGCCCTGAAATAATGGAAGAAGTAGAGAGGACGGGCAGAAGACAAAGAGGACGTGACAAGGGGAATTTAATCATCTGCACAGTCTTACAACAAAGAACACGAGTGTACTGGTCACTGCAAAGTGTACTGTATGTTAAACTGTGCACAGTTTCTATCACTCTTAGAAGAAAAGGTTCTATAAAGAACCTTAAAAGGTTCTATCAGCGCTACGTATTTGGAACCCCTAAAAGGTTCTATGCACTCTTAAAAAAGGGTTCCTCTGGGTTCTATATAGAACGCTGGGGTTCCATACTTGGCCAATACAACCTTTTACCAAAAAAGTGGTTCTATATAGAACCATTTTGGAGTTCCATATATGAAGCGGGGGATGGAACCATTTTTTGGTTCTAAATAGAACCATTTCTTCTAAGAGTGTAGGGAAAAAAAGGTCTATAGAAGCTGAAATGGATCTGTTAGGCATTTCCCATCATGGGATCATTTTGTTTTAACAAATTATTTTATTACAATTTTATGAATTAAACAGCTCGTAAATATACTTATCACTAGAAAAAAAGTATTGTGCAACCATTTAAGACATTTCTTCTTAAATAGAACCTTTTGGGCATAAAGGGTTCTTTAAAAGAACCCCAGAGTTCTATATAGAACCTTTTCTTTTCAGATTGATGCAATGCTAAACGTTTTATACAGTAGTATGCTATGTTTTGTCACATGGAAGTTTTTGTATTTTTGTGTCTTTAACCAAATATATATATATATAAACAAATATTTGACTGTTTTCAAACAGGTTTCCCATTGAATCAACAGGCTATGTTTGGAATGGACTAACATTACTAGTTTCTACATTCATTAACCCCATCATGATGCAAGTAAGTGGCTTCCATTAAATAGCTTTTTATTTAATTTATTATTAGCAGCTTTGAGATTGTCTAAAATCTATTAATTTGCCTTATGGAACGTAATTTGGATTTGGAACAACATGTACGGGTGAGTAGGTCATTTTCGGTGAGCTGTCACCTTAAGATCATCCACAGGAATGTGACCATTGCTTTGCTGGAATGTTTTATTTTTTTATATAAAATATAAATTGCTTAAATAATACAAAACCAATAGAATTTCACCTTTTTAATGTTCAACAGAGCTATTGATAATGCATCTGCATGGATAAATGTAAAATGTTCTTGTTGTTTTTGGATCTTAGCAGCTTATGGCCACTTTAAATATTTGCTGATTGGAAAGGAGCAGTTTAGAGACTCTCTTAAATCTTTGGAATTAGATTTGGAATAAAATGTATGGGTGAGTAAATAATTAAAATATTGGTGAACTGTCACTTTAAGACAATTGTTGGGATGCTTATTTAGTTTGGTTCATGAAATATTAAATCTGAATTGTTTGAATAATACATCAACAAAATTACCAATTTCCTCTTTTTGAGTTTAAGAGTTTAAGATGCAAAGCATTGTAATTTCCTCTTCCTAATGCAGGTCATAATGCAGAAAGCTGGGTCCAAATGTGTGAAATAAAGCTCAGTTCAGAATTTCCGGGTCATTACTCCACGCTCAAACAAGCAGAAGACCGTAGTCACGCCATTACCGTAATCAAAACAACATAATTCACCACAAGTGCTCTAATTCATTATAGAGGGGATGGCCAAATGGAGGCCAGATTTCCAAAGATTACATCTTCATCTCATCTACTGTGTGGAGGCTCTGCCAGCGGTCAGCTTTACTCAGCACGTGGAGGTCGTTTACGGTAATTATCCTCATTGGCAGAACTCACTGTTTCTAGAAATATACTTTAGCACAGAAAGAGGGAACATGTGTAAGGTGCTTTGTCAGCAGTAACCTCCAGCCGGCAGAGAGAGACGATAAATGCCTGTCCTCCCTGAGGAGCCATTCAGACACGATTCCACAACAGTAATACCTGTGCATTGCCTCGAACTGACAAATATATCAGTAGCAATTACTTAAAGGGATAGTTCAACCAAAAATGAAAATTCTGTCATGAATTACTCACGCTCATGTTGTTCCAAACCCGTAAGACTTTCATTTACAAATTAACAAGAAGATCTTTTTGATGAAATCTGAATCTGACAGCTGTTTGTCCCTCCATTACGCAACTACCACTTTGACGCTTCAAAAAGTTCATAAAGAGATTGTAAAATGAATCCAAATTTTCTGAAGAGACACGATCACTTTATATGATGCAACAGATTGAATTTTGGCTTTTATTCACTTATTAAAGGGATAGTTCATCCAAAAACTCTCATGTTGTACCAACCCCGTAAGACCTTCGTTCATCTTCGGAACACAAATTAAGATATTTTTGATGAAATCTGAGCGCTGGATCACTCCTCCATACTAGTCCATAGGCTTCTTGAGGGATTGAAACTTGCCGGCCTAGAAAAGTTATTAAAGACATCGTTAAAATAGTCCAAGTGACTACAGTGGCTCAATCTTAAGTTTATCAAACGACGAGAACACTTTTTGTGCGCAAAAACAAACATAAATAACAACTTTATTTCAACAATTAATTTCCTTTTCTCTGGGCCTCGAGTTTAACAGCGTATGATCTGTTGTTGTACATCTCACACATGACCAGCGTCGCCCAATAGTGAGCCTACGTGTGACAATTTAACTGACTAGAGGCCCATAGAGAAGGAAATGAATAGTTGAAATAGAGTCGTTATTTATGTTTGTATTCTTGTCGCTTGATAAAGTTAAGATTGAGCCACTGTAGTCACTTGGACTATTTTAACGATGTCTTTAATAACTTTTCTAGGCTGGCAAGTTTCAATTCCTCAAGAAGCCTATGGAGGAGGGATCCAGCTCTCAGATTTCATCAAAAATATCTTAATCGCGTGTTCCGAAGATGAACGAAGGTCTTACGGGGTTGGAACAACATGAGGGTGAGTAAATACTGACAGAATTTTCATTTTTGGGTGAACTAACCCTTTAACATTGATCAGTGAACTAAACAGAAGCTCAAATGTGCTGCAAAACATGAGAATGAACCTCATTGGTTCTTGCTGAAGCTCAAACGTGATGCGTAACACGAGAATGAACCTCATTGGTTCTTGCTGAAGCTCAAACGTGATGTGTAACACGAGAATGAACCTCATTGGTTCTTGCTAAAACTCAAATGTGATGCGTAACACGAGAATGAACCTCATTGGTTCTTGCTGAAGCTCAAACGTGATGCGTAACACGAGAATGAACCCCATTGGTTCTTGCTGAAGCTCAAACGTGATGCGTAACACGAGAATGAACCTCATTGGTTCTTGCTGAAGCTCAAACGTGATGCGTAACACGAGAACGAACCTCATTGGTTCTTGCTGAAGCTCAAACGTGATGCGTAACACGAGAATGAACCTCATTGGTTCTTGCTGAAGCTCAAACGTGATGCGTAACACGAGAACGAACCTCATTGGTTCTTGCTGAAGCTCAAATGTTATGCGTAACACGAGAACGAACCTCATTGGTTCTTGCTGAAGCTCAAACGTGATGTGTAACACGAGAACGAACCTCATTGGTTCTTGCTGAAGCTCAAACGTGATGCGTAACACGAGAACGAACCTCATTGGTTCTTGCTGAAGCTCAAATGTTATGCGTAACACGAGAACGAACCTCATTGGTTCTTGCTGAAGCTCAAACGTGATGTGTAACACGAGAACGAACCTCATTGGTTCTTGCTGAAGCTCAAACGTGATGCGTAACATGAGAATGAACCTCATTGGTTCTTGCTGAAGCTCAAACGTGATGCGTAACACAAGAATGAACCTCATTGGTTCTTGCTAAAACTCAAACGTGATGCGTAACACGAGAACGAACCTCATTGGTTCTTGCTGAAGCTCAAACGTTATGCGTAACACGAGAATGAACCTCATTGGTTCTTGCTGAAGCTCAAACGTGATGCGTAACACGAGAATGAACCCCATTGGTTCTTGCTGAAGCTCAAACGCGATGCGTAACACGAGAATGAACCTCATTGGTTCTTGCTAAAACTCAAACGTGATGCGTAACACGAGAATGAACCCCATTGGTTCTTGCTGAAGCTCAAACGTGATGCGTAACATGAGAATGAACCTCATTGGTTCTTGCTAAAACTCAAACGTGATGCGTAACACGAGAATGAACCTCATTGGTTCTTGCTAAAACTCAAACGTGATGCGTAACACGAGAATGAACCCCATTGGTTCTTGCTGAAGCTCAAACGTGATGCGTAACACGAGAATGAACCCCATTGGTTCTTGCTGAAGCTCAAACGTGATGCATAACACGAGAATGAACCCCATTGGTTCTTGCTAAAACTCAAACGTGATGCATAACACGAGAATGAACCCCATTGGTTCTTGCTAAAACTCAAACGTGATGCGTAACACGAGAATGAACCTCATTGGTTCTTGCTAAAACTCAAACGTGATGCGTAACACGAGAATGAACCTCATTGGTTCTTGCTAAAACTCAAACGTGATGCGTAACACGAGAATGAACCCCATTGGTTCTTGCTGAAGCTCAAACGTGATGCGTAACATGAGAATGAACCTCATTGGTTCTTGCTGAAGCTCAAACGTGATGCGTAACATGAGAATGAACCTCATTGGTTCTTGCTAAAACTCAAACGTGATGCGTAACACAAGAATGAACCTCATTGGTTCTTGCTGAAGCTCAAACGTGATGCGTAACACGAGAATGAACCTCATTGGTTCTTGCTAAAGCTCAAACTGTTTACCACAACTGTTGTGTGAGTTGATGAATGTTTCTATGTGAATAAAAGCTTATATTCAGTCTGTTCATCATATAAAGCGATCGAGTCTCTTCAAAAAATTTGTACTAAGCCGCTCAATTTATATGGATTTGATTTACGATTATGAACTTTTTGAAGCGTCAAAGCGGTTGTTGCGTTCATCAAAAAGATCTTCATCTGTGTTCTGAAGATGAATGAAAGTCTTACAGGTTTGGAATGACATGAGGGTGAGTGATTAATGACAGAATTTAAATTTTTGGGTGAACTATTATGGGAAACAAATTATTTTTTACAACGAACGGGGTTTTAAACAGTGTCTTGAAAAACAACAAGATGCATCAGAGCAATTGGATATTTATAAAGGCCAACAGTTAAAACGATACGCAAGAACTTGCCCTTTGTCAAGCAGAGGTGTTTTGGTGGAGAATGTATGTGAAGAGCCTGTAAATGCTGTAAATGTCTCCGTGTGACCTAGACTAGAGGACTGTAGTGTAGTGTCACTCTAATTTCTCACTGTGGTTCTGGAAGGGATCGACTTAATGAGAGAGAGAGAGAGAGCTTGATGGAGAGAGAGAGAGAGAGGATAAAAGTGCTGCTGTTCTCCCTAGGGATTCTCTTTAAAGGCCCGGCCTCGCACAATCCACCGACAATACACTGAACTCCTGAATAAATCATGTTTGCTTCCTCGGGCTGACCCCTCTCCTGTCAGAGAGAGAGCGTGAGCCGTCGGTCTTCTCTTCGCCTGCCCCGTCCGTTTAAAGATTTGAGTGAAGGCTTTTGATCGGCTAATTACTCCGCAACACAACGCAGCTTTGAACTAATGAACAGATGTGAGTGAGTGTCTGTGCTTTCTTTCAGTTGATGCGATATTTCGGCAAATGCGTCGTACGACACGAGTCATTCAAATGTGAAGCACGAAGGTCTTATGACGTCAACGGTGAGTCAGACACCTTCAGGCCACATACATTGATTTCCCAGCAAATCACCAACGCCAACTAATTCCACGAAACTGATCCGTTCAATCAACTTGAGGAATCGCTTTCGAGAACCTCTGTCCTTGATATTCTCTCTTTATGCTTCCATCTGGTAAAACGTGGTTTAAACCTATACGCTTTGCAGTGAGAATGCAAACGGAAGTCATCTTCAGAGACGTGAATGACAGCAACTGTTGGGCGGAAAGTTTAACTTTGTGTTTCAAAATGTAAGATGCGTTGCTTTGGACTGTTAGGGTTTGTGGAATAAGTTGATGTAATTGGAAATTTAATAAAAGAAAATGGAATGCAAATGGAAAACAAGCCTAGAAATATTTCGCATTTCATGGAAAGAGAACCCGATTGCATATAGACCCTTTTACAGTTGGTAAAAAATGGTGACGTTTTTTTGTGGGCGGAGCTTAGGTGGAGGCAGAACGATCCCTCTGGCCGCTTCACTAACGCTAGTTAGCAAGGATTGTTAGCTTGTTTTTTAACAATGACTGGAGAAAATCCGATATTATCTTAATGTGTAAGGTCACTCAGTGTCCAGGACCGCGATTGTTATTTCCAAAAGTTATTTTTAACGGACAGAACCAGATTGGCCGACCCGTAGCCGCCTACACGCTCACTCAATGCATGGACGATCTGACAGGATTAACGTACGTTACCTCGGTTGAGTGGCCTGACTTCTACACCTACAATAAATAGAAACTGAGGGCATATAAATCTTTAGATGTCTATATGGTCCTGTACAAGACTTGTGTGTACGATCCGCAGTTCTTCCGAGTCAGCGCAGAGACCGCAACAATGTAAAGAGTGACATTACAGTGCGATTTTATTGATGTGAATATTTTCTAGAAATAAAAGTTCCAGATACAGCGTATTCATTTTTCATCAATTCTTGCACCAAACAACACAACAAGATGACATTTAATAATAGTAACAATTATTTAAGCTCCTTATTATGTAGCCGAATCTGTGCTGTTTTGTATTGGCCGCCTCCAGTTTTCACTTTGTTTTGCTTCCAGCTAGCGCCGTGACGTAACTGTGACGTCAGCGCAAAAGGGGTCTATAGAGAGCGGCAAGATCTGCTTACTTTTCAACCAAGAAAATAAACAAAACCCTAGGCGTTTATTTGAAACAGTGGCTAACTAATGAAAAAAAAAAAAAGCTTCAAGCCCAGAAGTTTTAGCAAAAGCACAGCAGTAATGACTTTATGAACTTCTTCACTTATAAGATTGATAATATCAGGGAGAAAATTATAACTGTGCAAACAACAGTATCGCATCCCATCTCCCTGAGGAAAAATTAATTCATTCGTTACTATAGGAGAGGAAGGATTTTCTTAAATTCTCGTTAAATCGACAACATGTATGTTAGACCCAATACCAACTAAGGAAATGAAAGAGACAAAAGATCCTCTTCTTAATATCATTAATTCATCTTTGTCATTAGGATACGTACCAAAAGGTTTTAAGCTGGCTATGATTAAACCGCTTGTTAAAAAAACACAACTCGATCCTACAGAATTATTCAATTACAGGCCAATCTCGAATCTACCTTTTCTGTCAAAGGCAGTATCTTCAAAACTATGTTCATTTCAAGAATGAAATCATATCTGCAAGGATTTTCATTCAGGTGCCATAGTACCGAGACAGCTCTCATCAGAGTCACAGATGATTTGCTCTTATCATCCGATTGTGGTTGTATCCCATTAGTGTTACTTGATCTGCGTTTGATCCATCGACCACAACATTCTTTTAAATAGACTTGAAAATTATGTTGGCATTAATGGAACTGCATTAGCATGGTTTAATTCATACTTCTCTGACCGTTGTCAGTCTGTTGCAATAAATGAAGAAATGTCTTATCGATCACAAGTTCAGTATGATGTACCACAAGGCTCAGTACTAGGACCGCTGCTGTTCACTCTGTATGCTACCCTTGGGAGATGTCATTAGGAAGCATGGCCAGTAGCGGAGTGGCAATCGGGAGAGTCGGGAGTTTTCCCGGTGGGCCGGTAGTGTTACGAGGCCGCGAGGGCCGGCCCGGTCTGATAAAATGTATTTATTGGAAGTTCACCATGGCCCAAGCTAAGGGAAAAAAACATTTTTTTTTTTAACATTTTTTATAACAGAGCATATATTTGCACTAAATGCCTGTCTTTACAGCAAAACGACACCCGTTATAGAGCTGCCTCAGTGGCGTAGGTCGTAGGGCGTAAAGTGTTTGAATGCAGCTTTTTGATGCGCTGCTGAACGCGAGTTCGAATCCGCCTTGCCGAACTCTCTCTTCTCCCTTTTCCCAACACAGATATGTAAAGATGTAAAATGTAAAACCTAACATTAAGGTCTCTAGCGTTATATTTTGCCAACGAACTAAAATTGAAACCATATGGCGTTGCGCCATTATAATAACTGACATTAGAATAGCATCCAGTTTGTTCTGCGTGATTACTTTGCTCTCGCGATCATCTGGTGTTTTCTCCTAAATAAAAGCTCAAGGGTTTATTTCTTGCAAGTGAAGAAATTAGGACAAAAGTATTTTAATTTTCCTATATTATAGTGTAATGTAGGTTAAAATATACTTTTGAAATACTCATTTTCATTTACACATTTATAGGCTATAAATGGATTTTACAGTACGTCATAGGACATAATTATAAATCATTATTACATTATTATAATAATTGTTTGGCATCCTAAAACACCATTGATAATGTAATGCAAACTGAGACTCTCATAACTAAAAAAATATTTGAGCCCTCTTTATTGTCCTGGTACAAATTAATATTTTTTCTTTGTTCAACGAGCAGTCTTAATTTCGATCTCTCAGAGAGCATGAGATTGATGCATTATAACCTTAAAATGTCCAAAATTTTCTTGCGGGGGGGAGCATGCCCCCGAACCCCCCTAGAGGCACAGAGTCCACCCAACTAGTTTTAGAAAGTACTATGGGAAAGAACGACCATTTATGAACTTTACTCCAGCATACTAGTACAACAAAGTTCCCTTTAAATCAGTAAAACTGTAAATGCTATTGGCTAATCGTGCCGGCGACGACGGCCGGTGGTCTACGAAATTTCCCGGTAGATTTTTTGGTCCCACTCCGCCCCTGAGCATGGCATTAGTTTTCACTGTTATGCTGATGATATCAAGCTGTATATTTCTTCATACCCTGACGAACTTACCAATTCACAAAATTAACAGAATGCATAGCTGATATAAAAATTGGATGACTAGTAATTTCCTACTACTTAATTCTGAAAAAAACGTAACACGTTACGTCCTCACGTAACAGCCTAGAATACTCTCTAACACTTGATGGCTGCTCTGTTAAGTCTTTGTCATCGGTTATGAACCTCTTTGATACTAACCTTTCATTTGAAAGTCACGTGTCTAGCATCTGTAAATTTGTCTTTTTTCCTCTTAAATATATCTAAATTGCGTCATATGCTCTCAGTGAAAAATGCAGAACAATTAGTTCATGCGTTCATGACATCAAGGCTAGATTATTGCAATGCTCTACTGGGTGGTTGCCCTGCATGCATAATAAACAAACTAAAGCTGGTCCAAAACGCAGCCGCTCGAGTTCTTACCAGAACCAGGAAGTATGACCATATTAGGTCGGTTCTGCTTGTCAACACTGCGTGGGTGCGTCACGTGACCAAACCGGACCAAACCGGAAATCGGGTCTCATCGCATCCGCTTGTCAGAGAAAGTGTTAACGGCCGTAAGAACTGACTATTTAAGGTAATCAGCTAACCTAACTAGTTCACTTTGTTATTGGCGTTTTATTCCATTTAAATATCTAAACGTTACTGTGAAGAATAAAAAATATAAAACGTTTAAATATTAATCTGCACATGTGAGGGATATTGTTTATGCTAATCTTTGCTCGCTCCTTTTAAGTTATCTTGAGTAAAACCGCAAAAAAATTCATGAAAAACATACAAAAGACCTGGACCGGAAGCGATTCGACCTGTTTTACAGAGAATGCGGAAGTAAGTTGTGCATAAAGCCTATTAAACATCGTATACATTTTAAAATATTGCTGATCACTTACAAAGCACTATTTGGTTTAGCGTCCCACTACTTGAGCAAGCTCTTAACGCACTTCACGTCTATTGCGATCTCAAAATTCCTGCACCTAATGTGTTACTGTAGAAAAGTCAAGCCTTGATTCCTCTAACTCGGTATATTCAAGTCATACGTATAAGGCATGAACTGACTAGTGTTTACTGTACCTTAAATGCAAAGTAAGTCATTATGGATAAAAGCATGAATGTAAATGGAAGATGTGGCAGAATTAATAATGCATGTCAGAAATAAGGTCAGTATAAGTTTCATTCATGCTTTGATAATTGTTCAATGCATTGCAGCATTATGCATTTCCTTTCAGATGGTTTTTTTGTACTGGCAATACATCCCATTTGCGGTCAGATTTTAAAAGCCTGCCGTGAAACCAATCAAATGCGGATGTTTTATGACGGCCAATGCGTGAGGCAGCTTGTACAAGGAACACTTTAAGGTTGTGTTTATATATTTTAAACCACTGAATCGCTATAAAATCGCGATTAATTCAATTCTTAGCCTTTTAAATCGATTATTCACGTAAATAAACGATTCACGATTCAAAATACGTGTTTCAGGATCGATGCATATTATATGATGCATCGAGAAAACGAGTGAATCGTTACACCCCTAGCCTACAGTATATGTCTGGTTGTGTTGTCAACCAGGTATGAGCATGCTAATGAACTCTGAATGAGTCAGGATTCAGTATTCTCCAACTATCTCTGCATGACTTGTTTTCCATACTAATCATTCCCTCTTACATACCATTTGCATAAATGAGTCTCAATATTGTCACTTCAATAATTTATAAATTCAAATTGCAGTGCGAGATCTATGCAGTGGAAAGCCTGACAGTACAACATCAGCTTCAAAAGGACACTAACTTATATGACAGCTGACACGTTCAATGCCACACTGTAATATTGTCAATATTAGTTTCATTTTTAAAGTGCCTTTAATCTCTTGCTCGTGTACGTCACTCATTGTTTACGCAGAAGTGTTACCTTTCACTGTGAAGATCTAAACATATTTAGATATACAGGAAATCACAATGGAAGACGACTTTGATATATCAACAAGACAACGTTGATTTTTTTTTCCGCAACCGCGCAAGAGATCACTTCCGGCGCTTGTGCAGACCGAAGCGCCCGTGCCCGCAGATCACTTGGACGTGGCTGTGATTACACGAGGTAAAAACGATATAAATACTGTTCGTTTTTGCACACAAACCGCTCGTTTCGTGTCTTAGGCCGTCAATGTGTACTTACATTTACGAGTCATTAAATCATGTTTAATTTGGACTTCTCTGTGCATGCTCTTTGAGGTGGTGACCATAGACCTCCATTATATGATTGACGGACAAGAACGGTTTGACCTAAAAATATCAAAAGTGAAAATACTGTGGAAACAAAGACACCTACATCTTGGATGCCCTTGAGGTAAGCTAAAACATACCTATCCCTTTAAAAACAAATATCCTGTGTAATTCAATGTATATATTTTATGATGTGCATTCCTTTGAAATCAAATCCACAAAATTGGTGTTTGTAATTTCCAGTTGAGCTATGGGAACGGAGCACGTTTGAAATGTGTGTCATGACCGCTTGGCCCAGACCAGTAGAAATCAGCTTGGTTTTCAGGTAAG
Organism: Pimephales promelas; assembly: GCF_988280905.1. Taxonomy (NCBI): domain Eukaryota; kingdom Metazoa; phylum Chordata; class Actinopteri; order Cypriniformes; family Leuciscidae; genus Pimephales; species Pimephales promelas. The sequence goes on along the minus strand of NC_142773.1, from coordinate 40,660,502 downwards.
ACAAGCAAGTCATACAATGTTTTGTGAATATTTGTGAATTGTAATGCAGCTTTACTGTGTCTGTCTTTGCAGTCATGTTCGGCTGCTTAGATGATCATTTTCTGCCTGTTAGCGCATGTGCCGTCCGTGTTTGCTTCAGCACAAACAAACATCAGCTAACACCCTTGCAATTGCTGTGACTTTTGTGTCGACAAGCTCTTACTTTCTAGATGCACGTCTCTCTCTCTCCCCCTCGCTGTGTATTATTATTCAAAAAGAGTCAGAACTGATTTGATATTACATTTCAAATTCACAGCTGAGCTCCTCTCTCTTTCTAAGGCTAATGAGTTTCGGGACAGATTTTTGGCCCCTGGATTCATCTCATTTATTCTGCTGAATCAAGCTTTGGGTGTGTATCTGAGACAGAGCTCCTCTCGCTCCCTGTCGCCTCATCCAGACGGATGCTCACTGACCGCATTATGCATATTGAATAGAAACATGACTGGAGCAATCAGAAATCACCAGTTCCAATCTGATGAAACAATTCTAGGAAATGTCTGGGAGTGACTGTTTTGTTTTAGACCATGCAGAAATTTCAAGGAAAAACTATAGGCACTTGATTTGAGAGCTGTATAACACTGAATTTTTCAAAGATATTCAAATTTAGTTTAAAGGTGCATTGCGCAACTTTTCGTGTTAAAAATAACGTTTTTCTAACCCATACATTCTACAGTTAAAGGCAAATTAACTTAGATAATTTATGTAGTTCAGATAATAATATTTTGAGTTTCTGGTGATTAAATTAATCTCCATTGTATTAACTCGTTTTTTCCATTTCAATGAACTTAAAATTTTAAGGCAACCAGGTTACTTTTTTTTTAAGTTAAACCAACAATATATTTTTTTTTACAGTGCATGAATTGAATTCTCATGCAGCAAATCCAATAAAAAAAGACTACAGTTAGACTAATGAACTAATTACTGTTTAAATCGTTTATTTGTATTATTATCTAAGTCTTTTATTATATAAGTCTTTTATCATATTACTTCTGCCAGCCTTTTATTATGTTGCACCATTTAGGTGTGGACAAATTGTGCGTCTCTTATTGCTTTAGTTTAGAAAGTATGAAAACAGATTTGACTTTCGAGAGCAGCTGACCAGAATATCCCAGCATCTGTGAGCTCTGCGGTCATTATTCCCTGGAGAACAACCAAACTCGGTGTCTAAAAGCTGAGCTTCAGAAAACAAAGCAAGGTAGAGAACATAATCGCAGACGAGACGCTTTCGAATCGGTCTACTGTGCCGTTCAACTCTCTTTTCTGTTGTGCTTTTGCTTCCGGGCCGTCTGACAGCTGCTTCATTCACCACACTGAGACTGCTTTCATTAAAGAGAAATCTGGGAGCGAAACCTGCTAATGTGTCACTTCCAGCGTCCCACACTGTGAGGACACCCGGTCCAGCAATGCAAATCCAAATGAAATTCCTCAGAAACACAATGGCAGCTTGTCCATGCCAAACTCACTGCTATATTACTGTTCTGTGGGGGTTTCAAAATGTGGTTGCTACAAACTTCATTTTGCAAATAATTTCACTCATGTGAATTAATTTCTGTGCTCTCTCTCTCTGTGTTTTTATTTTATAGAATTTTATTAGTGCTGTCAAATCAATTAATCGCATCTAACATATATACATAAGTTTGTACATATGTGTGTTATATATTTACAAACTTTTATGCGATTAATCACGATTAATCGATTTGATGGCACTACATTTAATCGATTTAATTTAAGATTAAAGTTGAAAATCTCTCATTTATTTTCCATTCCAACTGTATAAATGCATCACAAGATGTGACATTTTAATCAGTGTCATTTTATTATCATGGAGATATTATTATAGTTTAAAATGTTTTGTTATTTTGTTGTGTCTTTGTTATTTGAATGCCTATACCATTTTTTTTTCAAGTTAAACAATGAAAATGAGAAATATTGTTCAAATTTGCAAATAGCTGACATTTGTATTCAGTTAACATTTAATTCAGTTGGCAATTAATATTTGATTTCAGTTCATGTTTAATTTATTTCAAATGATTTTGTTTTCATGGTTTTAGTTTTACTTAACTATAATAACCCTGCATTCTGAATCGTGAATGCTCTTCGTTCTCATATATATTTCCACTGGGAATTATTATTTGTCTTTTCTTTTCTGCATTTATTTAACCATCATCTTCACGACAGCAGCAAAGCCGTCCTACTGAACCAAAGATTAAAACCTAAACTTTCTTGAGATTTAACACTGTCCTTTTGCATTCTGCTTTGCAATAATGCTATTTCCTCATTTGATTAATAACAACATTTCAAATAATCGAACTAAAATATTATGCACATGGGTGGCTGTTGGCTGTTTTTTTAAAGGTCTCAAGAGGGCTGAAAGATGCTGGTGATTTAATATTCAAGCTCTCCAGACATCCAGGGCTCTTGGAATTGGATTATCTGCAGATGTGTATTCTGGTTGTTCAAACAGCCCTCAGCATAATTACACACCTGTCTGCTCTGTTAGGATGTCCATTTTAATTAGAAGACTCTGGTTCTTTATAAGCGTTCAATCAGCCGGCATCACTCAGCACTTTGGTGGAGTGCAGTGTCCAGATGTCCAAGGTCATGTGAGTTTATTTCTCCTTTATTTATCTCAAGGTGTGTATGTATACATATATATCTATATATATACTATATATATACTGTAGTACACTCTTAGAAAAGTCCTTAAAAATAGGGCACAATGTAATATGAGAGTTAATATGATGGATTTTTCTGACAGATTTTTCACGTGCTTTACTGTATTTTGAATTATGCATTACACTGTGTTTGTGTTTTAGGGTTAGAAGAAATGTCTGCTAACGTGTATATGTGTGTTTGTGTGAATTAGAGATGAGAGAGTCAATGTATTTATTGGCTGCCGATATTTATTGGACAATTTATATATTTGATTAATTTAAAACCATTTTGTGTGGTTGAGTTGTGAGTATTTGCAGGGTGTTTCTGTGTTTGGTTGAGTTGTGAGTATTTGCAGCGTGTTTCTGTGTTTTTGAGTTGTGAGTATTTGCTGGGTGTTCCTCTATGTGGTCGAGTTGTGAGTATTTGAAGCGTGTGTCTGTATTTGGTTGAGTTATGAGTATTTGCAGGGTGTTCCTGAATTTAGTTGAGTGGTGAGTATTTGTTGGGTGTTCCTCTATGTGGTTGAGTTGTGAGTATTTGCAGCGTGTGTCTGTATTTGGTTGAGTTGTGAGTATTTGCAGCGTGTGTCTGTATTTGGTTGAGTTGTGAGTATTTGCAGGGTGTTCCTGTATTTTGTTGAGTTGTGAGTATTTGCAGCGTGTTTCTGTGTTTTTGAGTTGTGAGTATTTGTTGGGTGTTCCTCTATGTGGTTGAGTTGTGAGTATTTGAAGCGTGTGTCTGTATTTGGTTGAGTTGTGAGTATTTGCAGAGTGTTTCTGTATTTGGTTGAGTTGTGAGTATTTGCTGGGTGTTTCTGTATGTGGTTGAGTTGTGAGTATTTGCAGCGTGTTTCTGTGTTTTTGAGTTGTGAGTATTTGCTGGGTGTTCCTCTATGTGGTTGAGTTGTGAGTATTTGAAGCGTGTGTCTGTATTTGGTTGAGTTGTGAGTATTTGCAGAGTGTTTCTGTATTTGGTTGAGTTGTGAGTATTTGCTGGGTGTTTCTGTATGTGGTTGAGTTGTGAGTATTTGCAGATTGTTTCTGTATTTGGTTGAGTTGTGAGTATTTGCAGCGTGTTTCTGTATTTGGTTGAGTTGTGAGTATTTGCAGAGTGTTTCTGTATTTGGTTGAGTTGTGAGTATTTGCAGAGTGTTTCTGTATTTGGTTGAGTTGTGAGTATTTGCAGCGTGTTTCTGTATTTGGTTGAGTTGTGAGTATTTGCAGAGTGTTTCTGTATTTGGTTGAGTTGTGAGTATTTGCTGGGTGTTTCTGTATGTGGTAACTTAGTAACAGTAAAGGCAATTACTGGCCATAATTTTAAACGCTGATATCTCAGTGAATAAATCTATAAAGCCACTGACAACTTGCTTCTATCAAAATAAGTTTGACTCATATGCGTTCGGAAGCCAAACATCTAGATGAAAAATCAAGGCCATAAAGTGATTCATTTCCTCAGATGGTGTTTTTTCTATTAGCATTCTAATTTCTTCTGTCCTTCATAGAACAAGAGAAGGTGCAAGAGCATTTTTTGTGCATCTGTCCAGCGGCTGGGCAGCAGCCAAGCCAATTACCTGTGTGCATCTTTCTGTCCTAATCTGTCTTTGCGGCTTTTGCTTATGCTTGATTTTGTCATTTCATTACAAAATAGATTTTGTTTTCTTGTGCTGAAGAAATGAGTGCTGCTTTGCCAGTGCAAACCCAGCTGCCAGTGTTCTGGTTGCAAGGACATTGCCTGTGTATCCCTGTGCTGGTTATTTTGACAAACATGACATTTCCTATCAACTGGTCCATAACATTTACATAGAGCTGAGTCATACTGAACTACAAAAATCCCCTATCACTCACTCACTGCCCGCTGTAGTGAAGACTACAAAGGCTTTCTATTTCTGGAGCTGGTTTGATCAAGCTCTGGAGGGAATCACCGTCCATTGTATGACGAGACTCTCAGGGGTTTTCAGTTGTTTTGTAATTCAAAATTTTGTTCTTTTTCAACAAAAGGGTAAGTTAAAGGACGTGAGTAACTTTCAAATTGTGTTGTTCATCCACATCAGAAGTCAAACTAAAATGTGTACTTGTTGTAATACTGTTTATTTTACATGAGGTTTGCTGGAATGGGCACTCGATCGCTTTATATGATGAAAAGACTGAATTTAGGCTTCTACACACTATTTATTGACCAACAACTTTTTGACACGACATGAAAATGACTTCATTGCTAAAAATAAAACTCAGATTTGGAATAAACTGACCTAAGCGCCGCGGAAAGAACGTTAACTTTTCTTTTACTTTTTTCTTCTTCTTGCAAAACATACAGAGATGAAATGTTAATTATATACAACTTTGTGTAGAATATACAAAAAGAACATTAACTTGTGCTCGCGAGAGAGTCGTTCTCCACTATGATTGGCCGATAACACGTGAGATGAGATGAAAGACATGCGTAACATCACGTTCTTCTCACGATAGACATAGAATCCACAGTTAGATGTAGTGATGGGAACAAGATCGCCGTCTTTGAAGACCGAGTCTTGGAAGGGTTGAGTCCGAGTCGAGCCCGAGTCTTTGAAGGGTCGAGTCCGAGTCAAGACCGAGTGTTTGAAAGGTCGAGTCCGAGTCTTTGAAAGGTCGAGTCCGAGTCAAGGCCGAGTCTTTGAAGGGTCGAGTCCGAGTCGAGCCCGAGTCTTTGAAGGGTCGAGTCAGAGTCAAGACCGAGTGTTTGAAAGGTCGAGTCCGAGTCTTTGAAAGGTCGAGTCCGAGTCAAGGCCGAGTCTTTGAAGGGTCGAGTCCGAGTCAAGACAGAGTCTTTGAAGGGTCGAGTCAGAGTCAAGATTGAGTCTTTGAAAGGTCGAGTCCGAGTCGAGACTGAGTCTTTGAAGGGTCGAGTATGAGTCAAGAACAAGTCTTTGAAGGGTCGAGTGCGAGTCAAGACCGAGTCTTTGAGGGGTGGAGTCCGAGTCAAGACCAAGTTTTTGAAAGGTTGAGTCCGAGTCTTTGAAAGGTAGAGTCCGAGTCGAGACCGAGTCTTTGAAGGGTCGAGTCCGAGTCAAGACCGAGTCTTTGAAAGGTCGAGTCTGAGTCTTTGAAGGGTCGAGTGCGAGTCAAGACCGAGTCTTTGAGGGGTGGAGTCCGAGTCAAGACCAAGTTTTTGAAAGGTCGAGTCCGAGTCTTTAAAAGGTTGAGTCCGAGTCGAGACCGAGTCTTTGAAGGGTCGAGTACGAGTCAAGACCGAGTCTTTGAAAGGTCAAGTCTGAGTCAAGCCCGAGTCTTTGAAGGATTGAGTCCGAGTCAAAACCGAGTCTTTGAAATGTCGAGTCCGAATCGAGACCGAGTCTTTGAAGAGTCAAGTACGAGTCGAGCACGAGTCTTTGAAAGGTCGAGTCCAAGTTGAGATCGAGTCTTTGAAGTGTCGAGTCTGAGTCAAGCACGAGTCTTGGAAAGGTCGAGTCCGAGTCAAGACTGAGTCTTTGAAGGGTCGAGTGCGAGTCGAGCCCGAGTCTTTGAAGGGTCGAGTCCGAGTCGAGACTGAGTCTTTGAAGGGTCGAGTCCGAGACGAGACTGAGTATTTGAAGGGTCGAGTCAGAGTCAAGACCGAGTGTTTGAAAGGTCGAGTCCGAGTCTTTGAAAGGTCGAGTCCGAGTCAAGGCCGAGTCTTTGAAGGGTCGAGTCCGAGTCAAGACAGAGTCTTTGAAGGGTCGAGTCAGAGTCAAGATTGAGTCTTTGAAAGGTCGAGTCCGAGTCTTTGAAAGGTCGAGTCCGAGTCGAGACTGAGTCTTTGAAGGGTCGAGTATGAGTCAAGAACAAGTCTTTGAAGGGTCGAGTGCGAGTCAAGAACGAGTCTTTGAGGGGTGGAGTCCGAGTCAAGACCAAGTTTTTGAAAGGTCGAGTCCGAGTCTTTGAAAGGTCGAGTCCGAGTCAAGACCGAGTCTTTGAAGGGTCGAGTCCGAGTCAAGACCGAGTCTTTGAAAGGTCGAGTCTGAGTCTTTGAAGGGTCGAGTACGAGTCAAGACCGAGTCTTTGAAAGGTCAAGTCTGAGTCTTTGAAGGGTCGAGTGCGAGTCAAGACCGAGTCTTTGAGGGGTGGAGTCCGAGTCAAGACCAAGTTTTTGAAAGGTCGAGTCCGAGTCTTTAAAAGGTCGAGTCCGAGTCGAGACCGAGTCTTTGAAGGGTCGAGTACGAGTCAAGACCGAGTCTTTGAAAGGTCAAGTCTGAGTCAAGCCCGAGTCTTTGAAGGATTGAGTCCGAGTCAAAACCGAGTCTTTGAAATGTCGAGTCCGAGTCGAGACCGATTCTTTGAAGAGTCGAGTACGAGTCGAGCACGAGTCTTTGAAAGGTCGAGTCCAAGTTGAGATCGAGTCTTTGAAGTGTCGAGTCTGAGTCAAGCACGAGTCTTGGAAAGGTCGAGTCCGAGTCAAGACTGAGTCTTTGAAGGGTCGAGTGCGAGTCGAGCCCGAGTCTTTGAAGGGGCGAGTCCGAGTCGAGACCGAGTCTTTGAAGGGTCGAGTCCGAGTCGAGCCCGAGTCTTTGAAGGGTCGAGTCCGAGTCAAGACCGAGTCTTTGAAAGGTCGAGTCCGAGTCGAGACTGAGTCTTTGAAGGGTCGAGTCCGAGACGAGACTGAGTATTTGAAGGGTCGAGTCCGAGTCGAGACCGAGTCTTTGAAGGGTCGAGTCCGAGTCGAGCCCGAGTCTTTGAAGGGTCGAGTCCGAGTCAAGACCGAGTCTTTGAAAGGTCGAGTCCGAGTCGAGACTGAGTCTTTGAAGGGTCGAGTCCGAGTCGAGCCCGAGTCTTTGAAGGGTCGAGTCCGAGTCAAGACAGAGTCTTTGAAGGGTCGAGTGCGAGTCGAGACTGAGTCTTTGAAGGGGCGAGTCCGAGTCAAGACTGAGTCTTTGAAGGGTCGAGTGCGAGTCGAGCCCGAGTCTTTGAAGGGGCGAGTCCGAGTCGAGACCGAGTCTTTGAAGGGTCGAGTCCGAGTCGAGCCCGAGTCTTTGAAGGGTCGAGTCCGAGTCAAGACCGAGTCTTTGAAAGGTCGAGTCCGAGTCGAGACTGAGTCTTTGAAGGGTCGAGTCCGAGACGAGACTGAGTATTTGAAGGGTCGAGTCCGAGTCGAGACCGAGTCTTTGAAGGGTCGAGTCCGAGTCGAGCCCGAGTCTTTGAAGGGTCGAGTCCGAGTCAAGACCGAGTCTTTGAAAGGTCGAGTCCGAGTCGAGACTGAGTCTTTGAAGGGTCGAGTCCGAGTCGAGCCCGAGTCTTTGAAGGGTCGAGTCCGAGTCAAGACCGAGTCTTTGAAAGGTCGAGTCCGAGTCGAGACTGAGTCTCTGAAGGGTCGAGTCCGAGTCGAGACAGAGTCTTTGAAAGGTCGAGTCCGAGTCGAGACTGAGTCTCTGAAGGGTCGAGTCCGAGTCGAGACTGAGTCTTTGAAGGGTCGAGTCCGAGTCGAGACTGAGTCTCTGAAGGGTCGAGTCCGAGTCGAGACTGAGTCTTTGAAGGGTCGAGTCCGAGTCGAGACTGAGTCTCTGAAGGGTCGAGTCCGAGTCGAGACTGAGTCTTTGAAGGGTCGAGTCCGAGTCTAGTCACTTGCTAGATCAATAGAAGCCCTATGATTACAACAACATCATTAGAAGTGTCACACAATTCTGAATTATTGTACATTATGGGATTTTTTTTCATTATTGATTGTACATCATACAGAGGTCAAAATTATCGTAGAAATACGATAATTATCGTACGTCTGGCAACACTGAGCTCGACTGTTTTCGGATAGAATCGGGACAGCTGTATCCTACTTTAATAAAACTAGAGACTCTTCAAAGACTTGAAGGATGCAATATTAGATAGTCACGATTAACATGAGATGAGAAACTGTGTGTGTCCGGTTTAATGACGTCATTTTTTTTTTTTATTAAACTGTCCCTTTAATATGTGGTGTTCTATTTATCTAGAATATTTGGATGCTTTCTGGAAGTTCAGTTGCCCCTTTCATTCTTTAGCAGAGTCTCTGTGGAGGAAAAAGCTCATTTCTTTCTCTGAGATCACTTTTGACGTCACTAATGCATCAGCGCCTCAGTGGATGAATCATAAGTCTTTGTTTTGAATATGCTGCTCTCTTCACACACCACACACATACACACTCACACATTTTGCTTGACCTTGCCATCCCTGCTTTGTTTAAGATCAGTCAGCCATGTTAAATGGATGATGCCAGCGATGTGAGTTTTGCCTCCATCAGATAAAGTGTGACAGACATTCAACATAAAACAATCAGTTAATGAAGTATTACAGACGCATCGCTACGAGCCATCCATTGTTGCTGTAAATAACCTGCAAAAATATCTTTAGTGCCAGATGGCCTTTGTTTCTTTATGACGGTTCAGATGAGAGGGTCAGAGATAGAGATTGTACACTCTAAAAAAAATGCTGGGTTGTGTCAACCCAAATTTGGGTCAAATATGGACAAACCCAAATGTTGGGTTAAATATGCAATTAAAAAAATTACAGTTGAAATTGAAAGTTGAAGTTGGGTTAAAATTTGAAATTACATTTTTAACCCAATATTTGGGTTTGTCCATATTTTACCCAAATTTGGGTTCAAACAACCCAGCATTGTTTAAGCAAATTTGTGCTGTAATTTTCCCTAAAGGTGCATGGAGTCAGTATAGGATGGTCTGTTACATTACACATCACTTACACTCCTGCAGGTGAATGAAGTCACTGAACCAGAGAAAAACTAAGATCACTAAGCCCCGCCTTAAACACATACCGACAAATCCTGCTCTAGCAACTGTTGCTGTACGCCATAATCAGACAAGCTTACGGTTTACCAAGACTACAGAAATCCTGTGTTTGAATAGCTTTATAGTGAACTTTACAGAAAACCTGAAACACAGAGTAAAATATTCCTAAAAATGGTCATGTAAGATTAAATTACAGTGTTTTTGGTACAAGAACCTTTACTGACTTTAGTAGCCTACTTTGGGATGTGTTTTAATGATTAATTCATCACAAAGTCTCATTTTAGCACATTTAATGCAC